>NW_021606862.1:0-1977 GCF_004785775.1 Grammomys surdaster | reverse complement strand
CCATTGCTGAGAGTGGGGTATTGAAACCCCCCACTATCATTGTGTGACGTGTAATGTGTGTTTTGAGTTTTTTTGTGTTTCTTTCATGTATGTGGGTGCCCTTGAATTTGGAGCATAGATGTTCATAGATGTTCAGAACTGAGAGTTCATCTTGGTAGATATTTCCTTTGATGAGTTTGAAGTGTCCTTCTTAATCTTTGTGTTGTTGTTGTTGTTTTTGTTTTGTTTGTTTTGTTTTATCTTTGTTTAATCTTTCAGATAAATTTTTATTCACACTTAGTGATATATCCCATTGGATAATGTTTAAGGTTTAACAGTCTTCAGATTGTTTATAGTGAATTTTATTTTGTTTCATGCAATTCCTCTACTAAATGCATCCTAAATTCTTTATAATAGAGTCATCAATATAGGAATGGTCAATTAAGTCAGTTGTGCGATGAAAAACTTTAATGCAAGCATTTGTGAGTCAAGGGTTGGCAGATATTTGTGATTTTGAGAACAAAATGATCTCCATCGTGATTTCCAGAACATCTAGAGCTAAATAGCCATAAAAAGTCTTGAAAAAACTACATTTAAACTAACAAATACATGCTGAGTTTTAAAGGAAATGTTTTAATGACTTAAATTTTATTCCATCCTATAATTTGTTAAACATATATTCTTATTGTATGTTGTGTTCTCTACAGAGTGGTCATTTTAGTAATTCATGACTTCCTCCTATAACTTTTATCTCTTCAGTGGCAATACTTTATATATTCAGTGGTATATTAATTATCAAGTCTACCTTGTACTTCAGAAATCAACCTGTGAAATGGGACAGCTTCTGTCAGGTCAGACCACATTGTGTAACCTTCATTTTATTAAAAACTCAAAGGCACTAGCATTTGGAATTTGCCTATGAAATAAAATTATGTTAGAATGAAAAATTATTTTTAAATGGTTTATATATCTATGTGTTTGTGTGTGTGTTTGTGTGTGTGCATGTGTCTGTGCATGTGTGTGTGTGTGTTTGTGTGTATGCATGTGCACATACACATGTTTTCCTTGCTTGTTTATATGTGTAGTATGGAAATCCAGTGTCTGCAGAGGTCAGTAGACTGTGTCAGGACCCATGGATTTGGAGTTACAAACAGTTGTAAGGTACTATGTGGGTTCTGAAAAACAAACACATATCCTCTGAAACCCTGGTAAGTGTTTCTGATCACTGAGCCATCTCTCTTGTTCTGCAGTACTAAAAATTTTGCAGCAAAAAGTGAACAATAACATACCAACAAAGTGAACACAATATCAAGTGAAAAACACAGACTGCATACAAGGGCAGGCAGTGTGCAAGCATCTCTCCTGACTTTATGAGAACAAATTGACGGGCCTGTGTTTGTGCCATGCTAGACATGTCCAAGTCCTCCAAGTATCCACTCTGTCTCTAAAACATTTTTGAATTTAAAGTGACACCGTTTGTTTTTATAAATTCCTATTCTGTCTAAGGAAATAATGTTACTGTACACAACCTGCAGCATTGAACATTAAAGACAATGTCAACCTGAAAAGATTGCAGTAGTTCAACAATTGTAACTATTTGCCACATTCACATTTAACTCAGAATAGTTATATTTTACATTTAATGCTTAACACTTAATGATATTTTAAACAGTGAATATTTATGAGAGAGAATATTGGATTTCACTGAATGTGACCATTGTGACCAAGCTGTAACTCTTGTGTGTAGAATTTCATGGCTATGAAATCAAATGTACAGATTGAGTACAGTGACATCACAGATCTGACCACAGAACTGGCCACATAGCATGATTGACATTGGTAACTGTTTCTTTTCTTTAGCATTGCATCTTACTTCACTAAACTGAATTCAGGCAGCTATCCAAATGCTCAATTCTTAAGCATGTGGAACATAGAGTTATTGTCATACTAGGAGTCCTAAAGTCACAATGGCTCTTAGAATAATACTTCTTGTCAATT
>NW_021606861.1:0-6329 GCF_004785775.1 Grammomys surdaster | reverse complement strand
AAAGCGCTTAATATAAATGTTAAAATTAGCAACAAACTGGTAACAAATAATTTCCTTACTAGGTTTTACTTATATATTTTAATGCAAGTGTATGCAGAGAGGTTGCAGTAATAATCAAATGAGGTCTTCAATTTGAGATGCACTGAGTCAGGGGACGTTGAATGAGTTAAAGGAAGAAAAAAGAGAAATATAGTTGCATTTTAATTAAAATAAAAATATCATCTTATACATAAAATAGATGGCAGAATAATGCTCACAGTCAGAACACTGAATTTGTTACTAGCAGTTTAATCTTGTGTTTAAAGGAAATTGTAGAGTCCAATATATTTCAAAAGTGTAGTGTTGATCTGGGTACTGACATCTGTCATTGCCTCTATCAGGCTGTCAGCCCTCACACTCTAATATTTGTTTGAACTCTCTCACTAATTCTACTACTTGTTACCTCTCAATTACATCCATGACACAGAACATAACACTGAATATTCATCATAGGATCAAATATCTCGACTAAGAGAGCATCTTGATAATGGTGTGCAGTCAAAAGCAGCAGTGATCTGTCTTCCCAATACATGAGCAATCCCAAAATCTGATGCATTGTTTCTGGTAGTGTAAAGTGCACTGAACACTTGCAACTTTCATTAAAACCCTGTATTGTGTTTCACTACTAATTCCAGAGTGCAACTATGTCAATTTATATTGTAACAAACATTTATGTCAAGTCATTACATTCATGTATTTCTTAAGAATCCCATACCATCTCATAAAAGTAATGGTGAGATGTGTGAAATCTATAATTGTAAGCTATCTAAATGCTAATTGATGTTTTAGTTGTGGATGTGTTCACACAGACTCAGGAAACCATGGCAACAAATTTTCCTACACATGTGTACATGCCTTCCTCTATTTCCCCCAGATTTAAAGGACTAACATAAGGTTTCATTGGAATAATGAACATGAAGAAATGAAAGTCCTGGTCAACAGGCTTAAATAAGGAACACAGAGTGCATCATCAATGGCAAAATCATGGAATTCAGTATGAAATTACTCAGAAAATAGAGAATCAACCCATCTCAATCCCCAGCTAGGCCACTCTTCGGCATACCCTCAAAGGATGCCCTAGCCCACCAGAAGGTCGCTTGCTCTATAATGTACTTTGCATCTTTATTTGTGAGGCTGGGTGTTCAGCCACGCCCCCAGAGCCCTGCCACGAGGTCTCCATGTCCCAAGTAGAAGGCAGGGAGAACAAGTCTTTGCCTGAAGATTTTCCTGGCCCCACCCTTCTCCCCCACTTCTGATATATAAGATAACCCCTTCCAACATGTTTCAGGAAAGCCCCACACCACCCAAACCAGCCGTCTGTTAATAAATCAACGCATCTTAAATCTCCACATGTCTTGTGAATTTCGGATTCGTGTTAAGTAAAAACTCCTGCACGACCCTGACCAAGCAGGGCAGGGGAGGGACTCTAGCTGGCAGAGTGCCGTTCCATTTCATTGTCATGTCTTTGTGTGGTTTAGGTATTAGCATAATTGTGGCTTGATAAAATGAATTGGCTAGTGTTCTTTCTGTTTCTAATTTGTGGAATAGCTTATATAGAATTGGTATTAGGTCTTGTTGGAATGTCTGATAGAATTCTGCACTTCAATCACCTTGTCCTGGACTTTTTTTGGAAGGGAGACTTTTCATGACTGCTGCTATTTCTTTAGTGGTTATACAACTATTTAGATAGTTTATCTGCTTGTGATTTTAACTTTGGTATCTGATGTCTGTCTAGGAAATAGTCCATTTCATACAGATTTTCCAATTTTGTTGAACACAGGCTTTTGTAGTAGGATGTGATAATTTTTTGAATTTCCTCAGTTTTTGTTGTTATGTCTTATTTTTCAGTTCTGATTTTATTTATTTCGATACTGTCTCTGTGTCCTCTGGTTAGCCTGGCTAAGGGTTTATCTATCTTGTTGATTATCTCAAAGAACAAGCTCTTCTTTTTGTCAATTCATTGTATAGCTTTTTCTTTGTTTCTACTTGGCTGATTTCATCCCTGAGTTTGATTATTTCCTGCCATCTATTCCACTTGGATACACTTGCTTCTTTTCGATCTAGAGCATTCAGGTCCACTGTCAACCTGATAGTGTGTGCTCTCTCCAGTTTCTTTTTGTAGGTACTTAGAGCTTTGAGTTTTCATATTAGTACTGCTTTCATTGTGTCACCCAAGTTTTGGTATGATGCTTCCTCATTTTCATTAAATTCTAAAAAGTCTTTAATTTTTTTCTTTATTTCTTCCCTGACCAACTGATCATTAACTGTAGCATTGTTCAGTTTCCATGTATATATTGGATTTCCATTGATTTTATCATTATTGGAGACCAGTATTAGTCTTTGGTGATCTGATAGGATGCAAGGGATGATTGCAATCTTCTTGTATCTGTTGAAGCCTGTTTTTTGACCAATTATATGGTCAGTTTTGGAGAAAGTACCATGAGGTGCTGGGAAGATGGTATATTCTTTTGTTTTTGGATGAAATGTTCTATACATATCTGCTAAATCTATTTGGTTTATAACTTCTCTTTGTTTTACTGTGTTTCTGGTTTTTTCTGTTTCCATGATGTGTCTATTGATGAGAGTGGGCTGTTGAAGTCTGCCACTACTATTTTGTGAGGTACAATGTGTGCTTTAAGCTTTAGTAAAGTTCCTTTTATGAACGTAGTTCTACTTGCATTTAATCCACTTATGTACAGAATTGAGATTTCATCTTGGGTGATTCTGCCTTTGATGAGTATGAAGTGTCCATTCTTATCTTTCTAGATAACTTCTGTTTGAAGGTTGATTTTATTCTATATCAGGATGAGTACTCAAGCTTGCTTCTTGGGACCATTTCCTTGAAATACTGTTTTTCAGCCTTTTATTCTGAGGTAGTGTCTGTCTTCGTCACTGAGGTGGGTTTCCTGTATTCAGGAAAATGTTGGGTCCTCTGTACATATCCAGTCCATTAGTCTATGTCTTTTTATTGAGGAATTGAGTCCCTTAATGTTAAGAGATATTAATGCAAAGTGATTGTTGCTTCCTGTTATTTTTGTTATTAGAGGTGGAGTTCTGTTTTTGTGTCTATCTTCTTTTGGATTTGTTGGAAGAAGATAAGTTTGTTGCTGTCTAGGGTATAATTTCCCTCCTTGTGTTGGTGGTTTCCCTCTACTGTCCTATATAGGGATTTATTTGTCAAAGATATCGTGTAAATTTGGTTTTGTCTTGATATATCTTAGTTTCTCCATCTATGGTAATTGAGAGTTTCAGTAAGTATAGTAGCCAGGTTGTCATTTGTGTTTTCTTAGGATCTGTATGATGCCTCTACAGGATCTTCTGGCTCTTATAGTCTCTAGTAAGAAGTCTGGTGTCATTCTTATCCGTGTGCCTTTATATATTACTTGACCTTTTTTTTCTTACTGCTTTTTATACTCTTTTTATGTTGTGCATTTGGTGTTTTGATTATTATGTGATGGGGCGAATATCTTTTCTGATCTAGTCTATTTGAAGTTCTGTAGGCTTCTTGTATGTTGAAGGCATCTCTTTCTTTAGGTTAGGGAAGTTTTCTTCTTAAATTATTGAACATATGTACTGGCCCTCTAAGATGGGAATCTTTGCTTTCTTCTATACCTATTATTCTTATGTTTGTTAATTTCTTATGTACTGCATGATTACTGCATGGTCTCCACAGCAATAGACTCTCAACAACTAGTTATGATGGTCATGTAAAAATAGTGGTAAACTCCTGTGGTGTCCAATTGCCTCACAATCCTCTCATACCATTAACTCACAGAGGAAAAAGCCTGAAGACAGGCTCAGTCTTGTTGATGAAATAAAAAACTAGGAGAGGCTGGGAGCCTTTGAGGCTGCTTGGCAAGAATCTGACATGGGCCAAGGACAAGGAAATGGACTACTTGACAGGAATATGACATTCGCCAAAAACAAGGAAGTGGGCTACAGAGAGGAAACATACATTAGACTTGAACAAAGAAGGAATTTCAGGTAGAAATCCTGAAAACAAAAAAAAAATAATTTCAGACAGGAATCTAATCCTTAAGCTAGAACAAAGAAGTAATTTCAGACAGGACTCTAAATCGTAGGCTACAACAAGGAAGTAGGCTTCAGACTTGAAAATAACTTTGGCTATGACAGGGATATAGGATAAGATATTTTGGTCATCATGATAGACTCTTAGAAACAATGATCACAGGAGTGTTCACATAATTGGGTTTAATACCTTGCTCGTTTTTTGACTGTTTGTGTTTATTGTCTTGCTTGTTCCTTGACTATTTGCATCTATTTTATTGCTCCTTCCTCAACCTAGAACTGACCTTAATACATGCATGTAATTAAAATGGTATAAAAGCAAAAAGTAGGAGAGAGGAGGGGTTCTACAAAGGAGATACAGAAGAAAAGGGATGATGTCTGAAATATAAATAAATAGAAATATCCTATAAAAAAGAAAAAAACTGAAATGAAATTTCATTTAAATTTGTATTAATTAAATTTCAACCACTAACTCACTCATATCTCTGTTAGACAAATTGTGCATCCCTGCAGGGTAGCAGTCATCAGAGCCCTATTTGGTTCAGTTCCATTAGTATTGCCAAACAAGGTGATTAAATTACTTTTTCACAAAATATCAACTGCAAAATTGGATCCAGCTTTAAAAAGCAAGAAAGAAAAACACATAAATGACTAAGTAAACAAATAAATAAGAAAATAAAGTAATACCAAGTGTAAATTGCTTTGGGAAGCTTACTTTTTTTTTCAATAGACATTACTGATAACTTGTTTTTGTTTTGGGGTTTATTTTTTTTAAAAAAATTTACTCACTTTCTATTCATATCACAGATTCTCTCTCTGCTGTATTCCTACTTTCATACTTAAACCCCATACCCTCATAGTCCCCTCTTCTTCTCTTCAAAGAAAGGAATCCCTTCTTGGGTATCACTTCACCATGGGACAACTAGTCCCAGAAGGACAAGGACAAGCCTCCCCCGCTGAGGACCATTCATGGAGTCTAGGTAGGGGTAAGGAAACAATGCTAAAGAAGTGACACAAAGACATTCATGACATCAACTGGTATGGCATCCACCTGAAGACCAAGCTTTAAATTTGTGCTAAATATGCAGGGGTCTAGCATCTACATGTTCCATTATTTAGATTTACGAATTTTATGGTGCTCCTTGAGAATATCAAACAGGTCTATTTTGCACTGAATTTCTTTCTTTATGTTTATTTATTTATTTATTTATTTATTTATCTATTTATTTATTTATACTTTCCAGAGTTTATTCCACTACCGGTGCACACTCCAACTTTTCCACATACTATAACTCCTCCAAGCTTCCCCGATCCTGTCTCCATGATGTTGTCCCCAGCCTCTAGCCACACACCACCAGACTCTAAACACCATGGAGCCTCCAGTCTCTTGAGGGTTAGGTGCATGTTCACTGACTGAACCCAAACTTGGGTATCCTCTGCGGTTCATGTGTTGGGGGCCTCATATCAGCTGGTGTATGCTGCCTGGGTGGTGGTGCATTGTTTGAGAGATCTTGGCAATACAGGATAATTGAGACAGCTGTTCTCCTACAGGGTTGCCCTATACCTCAGTTTCTAACAGATTTTCCCAAACTGTATGACAGTAAATTCAAGACTCTTATGAAAAAAATTGAAGAAGATCTCAGAAAATGGAGAGATCTCCCATGCTCATGGATTGGCAAAATTAACATCATAAAAATGGCATCATTCCGTAGACAATCTATGGATTCAATGAAATACCCATCAAAACCACAAAACAATTTTCCATATCTAAAGATATGGAAAGAGAAATTGGCAAATTCATCTGGAAAGGCAAACAAAACAAAACAAAAACAAAAAAACAGAATAGTGAGAACAATCTTAACAATAAAAGAACAGCTGGCAGAATTACCATCCCTGACCTCAAGCTTACTACAGAGAAGTAGTGATAAAAACTGTATAATATTGGTACAGAGACAGACCAGATGGTCAATGAAATAGAATGGAAGACCCAGAAATAAAACCACACACTTATGGACACTTGATTTTTCAAAAAGATCCCAAGAATGTATAAAATAAAAGAGAATACATCTTCAATAAATGGTGCTAGTCTAATTTGCTGTTTGTATTTAGAAAATGAAAATAGAACAATATTTGTCACCTTACACAGAGCTCAAGTCCAAGTGGATAAAGGACCACAAAGTAAAACGAAATACACCAAATAATAGTGAAACTGGAAAACAGCCTTGAACTCATTGGCACAGGGTGAAATTTCCTAAACAAAA
>NW_021606860.1:0-1094 GCF_004785775.1 Grammomys surdaster | reverse complement strand
GACACCAAACCAGCCATAAAAGCTTTGATCTATAGTTTGTTCTGCCTTCAGAGTGTTCTGGTATAGGAGTCTACCAGAATGGTCATAAGAGAAACCAAAGAGCCTTCATCCAGCAACTGATGGGAGTAGATACAGAGTACCACCACCAAACATTAGGCAGAACTGGTGCATCTGTGGAGGAGGGGAGGAAGGATTGGAGGAACCTAAAAGGCCAGAGACACCACGAGATCGTCACTCACAGAATCATCTGACTGGGACTCACAGGGCTCACAAAGACCAAGAAGCCTGAAGGGGTCTGACCTAAGTCTGCTGCATATATGTTATAGTTGTATAGCTTGGTGTTCTTGTGGGGTTTCTTAACAGTGGGAACAGGGGCTGTCTCTAACTCTTGCCTGCTAGTGGGTCCTTTTTTCCCCTGCTCTGTTGCCTTTTCTAGCCTTGATGTGATGGTATGTGCCTGTCTTATTTCAGCTTGTTATACTGTGTTTGGTTGATGTCCTTGTGAGGCTTGCTCTCTTCTAAGGGGAGGCAGAATGAAGGAGGGGTGGATCTGAAGAAGAGGGTGAGGTGGGGATGGAAGGGAACTGAAGTTGAGATATAATATGTAGGAGAATAAAAGAAAAAGAAAAGAACCTCAAGAGAAGAGATGAATTGAGGAGCAGTATCACTGATGAGCAGGGGTGTATGTCCTAGGTGTCATAAAGAATAGAGAAGAGTCCATTCTATTTGAGGAGGGTAAAGCTCTCATTCATCCCAATCAGAGTAATTTGGTTTGTGATTTATGAGGGTCACAAACCTTCTAGTGATGAAGCAACACAAGACAAAGCTGTTTGGATAAGTTTAGTCCATGTCTTTGGACAAGTGTAAGAAATAATGGTCAGAGTTTGGTTGTAGCAGCTGTCAGGAATATTGTCCTAAATTAAGATCCTTCTTCACTGTGACAAATATCACTATTTTTTAAGTTGTCCTCAAACACCACAGAGAACAAGCAACTGCTCAGAAGTCTCTTAAATGAAGGCACATTGTGTGTGTGTGCGTGTGCATATCTGTTGTTGTTCCCTTCTAGATGATGAGCACAGGATCATACTTTCCAA
>NW_021606859.1:0-1433 GCF_004785775.1 Grammomys surdaster | reverse complement strand
AGTCAATGATCTGGATTGGAATTGAAACAGTGTCCCAACTAATCATGCTGTGTCCAAAAGATCAAGTTATTGAGCATCTCTGGGACTCAGTTTTCTCTTCTCACAGGTAAATACTACTAATCAATATTGGGATGATATGTGTGAAGGTTCTGGTACAAATAGCTGGTGTTGACTATATATTTCCCATTGTTTCAATCTGCTACCCAGTGAGAAATGGAAGGTTCTGAATCTGTGAGGGAACACATATTAATTTATTATTTACAGACAGTGCTTCACTATGTAGCCCTGGCTAGTCTTGAACTCTCTGAGATCCTCTGCTCCTTTCTCATAAGTACTGGGATTAAAGGCCTGTGCCACCATGCTGTAAGAGAAGGAATATAGGTGACAGACCAACAAAAAAAGGCAAACTCACACATGGCCTACTTATATGCCTCTCACCCTGATAGTCTTTGAAAATATAGTCACTAACAGCTCCTGTACTCCAGCCTTTTCACCTCATTGCTCAAGGACGGCCAACAATTGTCCACCTCACAGAGGAGGAAATACTGAGAGGAGAATTAGAGAATCATGGCCAGCTTGTTCTTAAGCAAAGAACAGGTTTGTTCAGAAAAAACATAACTTCTGAGTCAGGAACGTTGGAGCTAGTGATGATGCCATGTGGGAATTTTGCTGGGTCCTTTGGAGTACCAGGGTAAAAATATAGCTCGAAGTAGGCATTCTTTTTGTTCTTGGTACTGATGACGGAGCTAGAAAATGTATTTCCAAAAAAGTTCATTGTAAGTAGCTAAGGTTCATTTAGTAAAGACAAAGTTCATTTGTCTTGAATGGCAAATTGTAGGTAGTGTGGGAGGCACAGGATTCTCATCAGCACCTGTTGGTAGGAAGCAGTGTCTGCTCAACTTCTAACAGACCTAGTGTCAGGAGAGCAGCAAGTCTATCAGGACCAAGGTTGTCCCAGTAGTCAGAGGCCCCTGGTCAAACCTTTCTGGTGCCTAATTTGGGAATGAACACAAAGATATAGATGGGCTTTTTACTTGCCATTTTTGTCTCAGAATAGCATCAAAGATGTACTTCCTGGTTTCTATGTAGACAGAAGTTTTTGCTCCCAGAAGCCATGGAACTACTATGTGTCCAGTGCCCACCAGAACTTCAGGCTTCAAGGAAAACCTTGGTTATCATGGATCACTGATATCAGCCACTTGTGCACTGTGGAGTACTGGTGAATGTGTTTTCTACACTACTTTCCAGGACAGCCACCAGGTAAGGAACAGCTCACTGAGTTGACACGGCAACCAAACTCCACAGAGAATCCAGGGTCTAATATGTGTGAACACTGCACCTGAAGGTAAGATAGAGTGCAGTATTTATGTATGTATGTGATACAGTAGATGAGTTTCTGAAGTTTGGTCCTCACGTAGTGAAGAAAAGGAGCA
>NW_021606858.1:0-1357 GCF_004785775.1 Grammomys surdaster | reverse complement strand
TGCCAAACTTAAGGGTAATAGGTATAGAAGAAAGGGAAGATTCCCAAATTAAAGGGTCAGTAAATATTTTCAACAAAACTATAGAAGATAACTTCAATAACTTTAAGTAAGAGATGCCTATGAACATACAAGAAGCCTACAGAACTCCAAATAAACTAGACCAGAAAAGAAATTTGTCCTGTCATATAATAATCGAAACACCAAATGCACAAAACAAAGAAAGAATACTAAAAGGCATAAGGGAAAAAAGTCAAGTAACATATAAAGGCAGACCTATCAGAAATACACCTACTTCTCACCAGATACAGTGAAAGCAAGAAAATCCTGGACAGATGTCATACAGATCCTAAGAGAACACAAATGTCCGTCCAGGCTACTATACCCAGCAATACTGTCAATTACCATAGATGGAGAAACCAAGCCATTCCATGGTAAAACCAAATTTACACAATATCTTTCCACAAATCCAGCCCTACAAAGGATAATAGAGGGAAACCACCAACACAAGGAGGGAAATTATACCCTAGAAAAAGCAAGAAAGTAATCTTTTTCCAAAAAACCCAAAAGAAGACAGCCACACAAACATAACTACCTCTAACAACAACAACAACAACAAAAAAGAAAGCAACAATCACTTCTACTTAATATTTCTTAACATCAATGGACTCAAATCCCCAGTAAAAAGAGGTAGACTAACTGACTGGCTATGCAAACAGGACCCAACATTTCGCTGCATACAAGAAACACACCTCAGTGACAAAGACAGACACTACCTCAGAATAAAAGGTTGGAAAACAATTTTCCAAGCAAATGGTCCCAAGAAATAAGCTGGAGTAGCCATTCTGATATCAAATAAAATTGACTTTCAACCAGAAGTTATCAAGAAAGGTAAGACTGGACACTTCATGCTCATCAAAGGAAGAATCAGTCAAGATGTAATCTCAATTCTGAACATTTAGGCACCAAACGCAAGGGTACCCACATTCATAAAAGAAACTTTATTAAAGCTCAAAGCACACATTTCACCTCACACAATATTAGTAGGAAACTTCAACACCCCACTTTCATCAATGAACAGATTGTGGAAACAGAAACTAAGCAGAGACACAGTAAAACTAAGAGAAGTTATGAACCAAATGGATTTAGCAGATATTTATAGAATATTTCAACAAAAATCAAGAGTATATCGTCTTCTCAGCACCTCATGGTACCTTCTCCAAAACTGACCATATCACAAAACAGGCTTCAAAAGATACAAGAAATTAAAATAATTCCATGCATCCTATCAGATCACCATGGGCTAAGGCTGCTCTTCAATAATGATAAAATCAATGGAAAACCCACATACACATGGAAA
>NW_021606857.1:0-1141 GCF_004785775.1 Grammomys surdaster | reverse complement strand
AGTTTTGTTCTTTAATGTAAGTTTTGACGACCCAAATTCTTGTCATCGAGCCTGTGTCTCAAGTGCTTTAGACACTGACCTATCATTTCAGGCCAATTCATATATTCTTAAAACTGTGATTCACCTCAAGTTTTATCATGTGTGATGATTAATGTTGATCATTAATGGAATTTTATTTAGAATTATCTATGACAAAAGATTCTGGGCACAACATTGAGGGAATATTTAATGTCATTAGTTTCTGTCTATGCATAAGTAACTGATGTGGGCAAACTAACACTATAACTGGGCTGTACTATTCCTTAGGCATGGTTCCTGGAATGTGTAAAAGAAGAAGCTCACTGAATATGAAATATTCATCGTCCTCTGCTTCTCAACTAGGTGAACAACTTCAGTAGCTTGAAACTCCTGACATCAGAACTGCTGTGTGATGGTACCCTGAGTCCTCAAATAATGAGAAATTTTTCCTAATGTAAATAATTTTCAAGAGTACTTTTTGACAGAAATAGGAATATAATTTCTTTTTTAAAAAGTGTTGCTACAATGCACAGGACCGAGTCTGGTTTCATTGTACTATTAAATAGTTGATTCTTAGCCATGGGGACTGTTCTATAGTGAGAATCTAGAATAATTTGGTCAGATAAATCTCCAACTTTCATTTTTCCAGCAGGACTTAGAATGTCATTTTGATTGTAGTTTGGAAGATATAATCAATAAAGTGATTCTAGGATATCTGTCAAAAGAATACAGGTGTCTGTATAAGAGAGGAAGAGGAGAATACTAAAAATGCCATTTTAAAGACTATGGAGAATCATGAATAAGGCACGTTGGAGTTTAAGCAATAATATAATTTAATAAAAATTTATTATAATAGATAAGTTTATGTAATACACAACATAAAGTATAGTGAATGAAACTATTGGTAGCAAGTAATATGGTTCAATATAAAACTGCAGTTGTTTCTTGTAATAATATCTTCTGCGAAAGTAAAGTAGAAGATAGAAGGGAACATTGAAATAGAATCATCAGGACATCCTTCAGTCATGAGGATGCTTCTGTTGTGGAACGTTGTATGTTGAAGGTATTCCACTGTACCCTGCTAAATGAAACATAAAATGTCATCTTTAGACAAACATTCTCA
>NW_021606856.1:0-2971 GCF_004785775.1 Grammomys surdaster | reverse complement strand
TGCTAAGTCCCTTGCCAGCCCACTATCTCCCCCTCCCCCACAATCTGACTTCTCATGGACTTTAAGAAGAATGTGTATTTTGTAGCATTTAGATGGAAGATATCTGTAGATATCTCTAGACTCCACTAGATCTATGATATCTTTTAATTTGGGTGATAGTGTGTTTATTTCTGTGTGACACTTCTTAAGTACCCAAAAGGTACCTCTTCATCTCTCCTCTATGCTGTTGCTAGTGTGGTGTCAAACTCTTACTGAGAACAAGTTCAGAGTCATTTATCCCCCTGACAAACATTTTTAGATACTTGTATTTCCAACAGTGGGAACACTGAACATTAAGAACACATGATAAAGCTGAAATATTGGGTTATGAACAGGTGTGTCACAATCCCCAAGAACCCATCAGGACTTACTAAAGAGTACAGGGTTTTGTGAAGGAACTTCTGGGGTGTCTACTTCAAAGAGCCATCTGTTCTACATGAGAACTGGTCTCCTTCTCTCCAGCCCTCAGTAATCTAGAGTACCCACAGCCTGGCACAGCAAGCCTTCTTCCACAGTGCTTTTCCCTCATCTGGGCAGAGAGCTGTAACAGGAAAAGCCAGATGGCTTCTATGAGAAGGTCACAGTAAGACATCACAGGAGAGATGGGCAAATGCAGGAACTTTGAGTATGACCTGCATCCCCAAGACACTGGTGCTTTGAAGACTCAGTTTACTGAGGCTGCTCCCAGGGTCCCTGGTCCCTACAATCATCTTTGGATGTGCCCGGACCCTCTCCCTATTAGGTCACATTTGTTTCAGTAAAACACACTGAAATTGTGTTTTTATATGCTTTTAGAATCCACAGCCCCTGTTCTCTCCCTGTGTCTCCTCTAGTGCTCAGCTCCTACCAAGATCAACTTGCAGTTACTCATTCAATTAATGAATAATTGTGTTTACTTTTATTTTGCTTGCCAGGAGCCTCCTAGCCTAGAGAGAGTAGTGGCAAGGGGGCACAGAGTAGAATTCTTGTGATGGTTTTAAAGTCTGATGGTCTCTGACTCTCCAGCTCTCAAACTGTATTGAAATGCTGATAAGAACTTTAAGAATTCCTAAAAACTTTCTCATTCTTTCTGAGGGTAAGAGACTGCTGGCTTAGGTGATTAACACCTGTAGCCTATCAGGGGAGGATTAGGCAATGTGGCCTTTGTTCTATCTCAGCAGGACTGGTGCAGCTCTAACTTTCAGCCTGCTAATCAGAAGTTGCAGGAAGAAAAAGGGACACTTAGAAAAGTGACAATAGCTTTTACTACTAATTTGTAAAAAGTTTCCTATGAAAGCTATCTAAAGAGAAAACAGAAAGATCCTAACTGGGAAAGGGAAAACATTCTAGTAAGGGAAACATTCTTCTAAGGGAAAAAAATTCTTTCCTATCTGCTTCTCATCTTTTTGTCCTCAGTACTTATACATCTTTTAGAATACATGATCACATGTTAATAAATTCATCACATGTTCATACAAAAAATCAAATCATAAATTGAAATAGATGTTTACAACAGAGAATGTTTACCTGCATGTTTACATTTAGGAGTAATTATCTGGCTAAACATTCATCACCTGTCTCAGCTCTACAGGTTCACTAAAGGTTTAAAACCATAAGTAAGTAAGTAGTGAAGTTTTGTATAGGTAAACCCAGTCAATATTTTATTTTATGCCCTAGCACCTATACTAAATTGTTAGTTTCCTTTTTATGACCATTGGTTAATTATTTTACAACATATTGGAATGTGCTTTGAATAGAAGAAAGTCTGGTTACTATCTAAGAGCAATTAACTGGTGACACTTGGGAGACTGGCAGAGTTCCCACTGCAGCTTTGACTATCAAAAAAAAAAAAAAAACACCTAATAGCAGTCCCAGTATAAAAGAGCTTAATAATCACAGATATAATTTTAGAAATTCTTATAGGATCATCATTAATACTTGAGAAATCATCTATTTGTCTATATAGCATCACTACAAGACAGTCCATCATAGATCTGCAGAGATCTGCTCCAAAGAGGTGGGCTATTACTTAGTGATTGTCATATACATTTAATAGTAACAGGAAAAGCATATTAATAAGAAGAATCTTTTCTAAAATGAATTCCCTTTCACCTTGCTTAATAATGTTGAACTTGTCCCAGATGACATAATAATCTGAAGCAGGCTATTTCAGGAAAACCACTTGCTAGTTATTAGCTTGTCCCATTATGGCTGCTGACATTTGCTCATGGACATACTCATATGTGGGTGCTCCCAGGCCATCAGTGGTTTATTTATTGAGGTGAAAGAATGATATGTGTTAAGTCCTTCCATTGTATCCATCTCAAGGTGGAACTTAGGTCATCATAATTGCAGGAACGTTCTTTTACCACACCCTGATCAACTTTGCTCTTATCCATATGTCCAGTATCTAATAGGACCTTAATAGCTCCAACAATGGGGTCAATCTATGATAAAGCTGATATACAAATCTAAAAATAGAAGTTTCACATTTATAAAGAACCTTGACAGGATATACCAATGAATGAAGGATAAGGAGCCCATATACAGTCCAGCCAAACTCCTTGGAAGGAAGTGCTGTGGCTGTCAGTTTCAGACAGACTTTAGTACCACTGCAAATTGACCTTGGCTCCCAATTATAGTTGCCATCGTAATTATCCACATAATAATCCAAGGCCTGCAGTGTGACACTACAGAACTTCTTCTTGAATCTCTCTGCTTCCCTGTCATGACACAGCATGGTTTTTCCTGGTTTGTGTAATCTACAGGGCCCTTTGATTGAATTTCACCCCTCCAATGCACTCTTGTCCTGTCTGTGGTCCTAGCCTTTCTTGGTAGCTGTTCTCTCTACACCAAGTTCCCTGACCAAAGAATTGCTGCACCATGAGGGCCGAGAAGTTCCCAGTTTGTCTAATCTCGGGATGAAGTAACAAGATCCCATGGGTGCTGGGCA
>NW_021606855.1:0-2388 GCF_004785775.1 Grammomys surdaster | reverse complement strand
ACAATGACTCTGAGATTCCATCTTACACACATCAGAATGACTAAGTTTACAACCTCAAGTGACAGCTCATGCTGGGGAGGTTATGGAAGAAGGGGAACACTTCTTCATTGCTGTTGAGGGTGAAAACTTGGACAACCACTTGGGAAATCAATCTAGCAGTATCTCAGAAAGTTGAGAATTATTCTACTTTCAAGACCCAGCTATACCACTCCTAGACATATACCCAAAGAGGACTCACAATACCAAAAAGACACTTGCTCAACTATGTTCATAGCAGCTGTCCCTCAACTGAAGACACCAAGCCTTCTAAAACACAGTAAAACATATGAACTCAGAGAAACTGAAGCATTGTGCACAGGGCCTGAAGAAGTTTGCACCACACGACATGACTGTTGAGAGAATAAATAGACACAAGTTCTCATTCCTAACACTGAAGCTATCTCCAATCCATAAAAACTTGCAAATGAAACAATAAACCTGTCAAATCAAGTCTCCTTGTGGATGCAAATCCCACTCATAAGGAGAGGCTAAGTGACCAGCAGTAGGTGCCAACACAAGATGAACTCATAGGCATTTTGGCAGCTCTGTGTCTAAGAAGCATGCATCAGGCCCTTTTGCTTATTTATTTTGTTTTGCTCTTGGATTACATGTTCTTTTCTTTTATATTACAGTGGCCAATTTCCTGTTGTTGTTGTTGTTGTTGGATTCCTGTGGCTTTAAATGTTCTCTTTAACTCTATGGGATTCTGTTTTTGTTGATGTTGTTGTTTTTATTTTTTCAGGTCTCCTTTTTTTATTTCCTTATTTATTTTGTCCTTCTTTATTTTCTGTGCTTTTGATTTGTGTTTTGTTCTCTGAAGATTTATTTTCCTTTATTTTGTTTTTGTCTCTTTGTTTGTTTCTTTGTTTGTTTTTCAAGACAGGATCTCTGTGTAACTTAGGTTACTTCTGTAACTCAGGCTGTTCTGGAAACTTGGTAGACAAGGCTGGAAGTCTTCATGCCTCTTCTTTTCAAGTTATGGGATTATACTTGTGTACCACCACATCTGGCTTGGTCTCAGAAGTGGCTGTTTCTTATGAGGGACAGAAAGAGTGTGGATTTAGATGGAAGAGAAGTGGGCAATGATCTCAGAGGAAAAATATTTTCAGTAAAGGAAAAGCAAAGAAAATGGGCTGGAGATAGGACTGAGTAGTTAATGCTCTAAAATACAACTCAGATTCATTTCCCAACATTCACAGGGCAACTCATGTGTGCTGTATCCCCAGCGCTCTTTACTGTAGAACCATGTCTTGTTGGATTCTAAAGATCCAAAACCACGGGATGCACTCCCCCAGAGATACTCACAGATACTCACTGCAACTGCCAATCAAATGAGGTCTATTGAGGAATTGATAAATTGATAGTGGTCGGTGCACTGGGGCTCCTCTGCTCACAGGCAAGAAGGAACCCCAAATTGAGGCAAAGGGTGCTTGATATACAGAGTTCAGAAGGACAGTTAATTGCTTCTTGGACAATATTTAAAAAGATTTCAAATAGTTGTTCCCAAGCCTAGTTTCTGTTCCCAGGCTAGGTTCCTAAGTAACTCAAATTTACACCTTTATCTTTATAATCTGGAGGAATTCGTTTAAGTGGCTACTGTTTATCCAGGTATATTGTTTTAAGGGTTTATCTCCCTTATCTTGGGCCCTTTCCTCTGGAATGTTCTTTCAAGCCTTTGGGATGTACTCTTCCTGGGATATGCCTTGGGGGCTACTAATATTTGAGTGTAAATTGAAACTCCAAGCCTAAGAATCCTTCATGCTGTGACCTGATACTACATTCTTGCAGTCTTCATCCTCTACTAGGGAAACTTGAAGAAGGGTCAGAATGGCACCTTGTCTACAGATGATGCCACTAATATAGGAGCTAGACAGACTGATGCCTTTTACTACACAAGAAGACAGACATAGTGTCTTCTTTAGTTTTCATGTAGCCTGGGTTATAGATGGAAACTATTTCATTTAGGTAGCCACAAAGAATGGGGGCTGGGGTTCAATATAGGAAAGGATCTCAATATTTAGACTTGTAAAATGAGATAGTACAATTCTTGAAGCTCTGAAGTTGGAAACAGTAGAACCCTGGTTCATGGGAGAGCAAGCAACATGAAGATGCCAGAGGCTCCTTAAAGTGAGAAACAATCTTAAGGACAGGTTGTTTCCAAAGTTGTAGCTGGCAAGCCTTTCCAAGTGTGACCTGTACTGGTAGGCAACTGATCTGTGTTCTACTGTCCTGAAGATCTAGTGTAGTTGATGCTGTCCCTCTGGAGGAAGTGATACTGAAGTGACCCCTGAGGTTATTCTCCAGGCACATCTGGCAGAGAGTTTCTAGATTTGCAAAGGTTGAGGACCC
>NW_021606854.1:0-1055 GCF_004785775.1 Grammomys surdaster | reverse complement strand
TGCAAGCTGGTTTCTAGATGGTTATTCCCAGACAACCTAGCTACCTTGTATCATTTTCAGGGACTTGAACCAAGTGAGGGCAGTTCTGTGGGGACTGAGCCTGTATCCAAGATTCCAGATCTTCATATAGGGAGTTCCAGCACTCAGAACAATCTTGTGATATTCCTTATAGAAAGACAGGCACACCATGGGTTTTGAGTGTACATGAGAGCTTAGAGTAGACAAAAGGTATCCATCAGAGAATAAGGAGCAATAGGAATTCAGATTTCCCCCTTCAGTTAGCATTGGATGTAGTATACCATGCTTTTTGGCATGAGCTGCTTGCTGGGTCCATCTTTGTGCACCATGAACAGGGGTGTTTTTAAGAAGTGACCAGAAGGAGGTTTACATCAAGTCCAGGGAGGATATTAGATCTGAGAGTGGACCACAGAAGCTGCAGTGGAGAGAAAGTCCCACATAACATTATCACACTGGGCAGTAATCATGGCCCTCAGATGCAGGAATCAGTCTGTGTTCTTCTTAAAGACACAGAGGAGCAATTTTTAAAATTTACATCATCCCACATGGTAGCTTCACATTCAGGTTGTGTAACCTGCCATTTGGTTGGTTGCTAAGGCCCCTGGCAGGCTAGATGTGTGGATATCAACTTCTCGGTCATAATCCTTTTGGGGTTACATATCAGATACCTAGCATATCAGATGTTTACATTGTGATTCATAACAGTCGGAAAAGTAGAGTTATGGAGTAGCAACAAAAATAATTTTATGGTTTGGGTCACCACCACATGGAAAACTGTATAAAGGGTCTCAACATTAGGAAGTTTAAAAATTACTGATCAACAGGATACCCAAATGGTAGTTCAGTGAGTCCATTTGAAGGAATGAGCCTCTTCCCTCCTCTCCCCTGGGAATCATTGTGTAGGAGCCCTTTAAGAAGATTGCAGAGAGGTGTCAGTTAAGATGTTTTCAGTGAGTTGGTTACAGAAGCCTCATCCAAGGTAGAAGGGGACAGATAATCAAGCAACATTGTATTCGTTTGAGAATCTTGCAGCAAAA
>NW_021606853.1:0-9896 GCF_004785775.1 Grammomys surdaster | reverse complement strand
AGCAAATTGAGGGAGAATGAGAGCAAGTTGATTTGCTGAGATGAAATAGTTAGAAAATAATATCAACACATGTATGAAGATATCATGATGACACCCATTGTTATTTAATTAATCTAAATGAAAACCATTTTGAAATACAAAGTTGGCAGAATTCCATTGTACAAGATATAATTCTTCTATTTTAGAAGGAGATTTTAGCTCCTTAGATGGAATAACCAGCACAGACATAGTAGAGACATTGGGAATTTGCTCCGTAACTCCAGATAAAGGCAGCAGTAGTAGGACATGTATATCAGTGATCAGTGACTGGTTGTTTGCTGACCCTTGTTGGAGGTGATTCGTATGTGTGAGTGGTCATAATTACATTTTTCCTACTGTTACATTATCTTTCAATTTTCAAAATTAAAGCACTTTTTAAAACTGAAACAGTTAAAAAAATGTAATAGTGACATGTAATTGATACAAATTGTCCATTGAGAACATGTAATTTAAACACATACAAATGTGTGGACTATCTCATATATATTTATTCCAAGGTAGTAACACAACTTAAAGGAGATATAGGTAGGTAACCTTAGGAGTTAATTTTCCTTTAAAACTGTCTTTCATATATAGAAATATGGCTGAGAGACCAGTAAGCTGTAGAAAATATTTGGACAACTCTAAAGATTAAAGGGACAAGAATTTGGAGAGCTGGGGATGAAGTTTGAAGACCAAACTTTAAGTTACAGTGTCACACATTAAGTATTAATTGAAATAAAAATAGGATCCACTTTTGAACTTTTAGTTATTTTTTTTATGTACCAATGCAAATTCAAGATGAATGAATGACTGGATTCAGGTGAACACTTGAACTAGAATATCAACTACAACACTATTAACAACATCATTAGTCTGAAATCAACTCAAAAGCTCAAATACTGAGAAAGGATTAATACCAGAAAGTCACACACTTTTCCCAAACTTAGTCTCAGTTAACAAATAGCAGCATACACAGAGGAATGTCAAAGAACCTGAACTGGAAATAGGGTGATTTTTTTTCAACAGCAACAACATTCACACATACACAGTCATCGTGCAAATATTGGTACTATGTTTAAATATTAGAAAATTATTTTCATGTACAAGTTTTGCATATTATCAAAATATTAAATTAACAGAGATTTGAATACATTTGTATTAAACTCAATTTTATGATAAAAAATTTAATAATATCTTAACTGCAAAAGCTCTAAAATATAAAAAGAGGAGCCTGTCTGTTTGAATTAGTCCAATTCTAATACCCTTCCTGAGATATGAGAGTGCTTACATGGCACATTAATGATGACTCCAAACACAGGGCCTCATTCAGTAGCTTCAGCATCTCCTGAAACTGACCGTCATGGTACTCAAAGCGCTTCCCAAAGGTAATAGAGCAAATGATGTTGGAAACTGCATTGTTGATATTGAAGTGAGGGTCAAAAGGCTGTCCTGGAAGTGGGAAAAGAGAAAGTTGGACATTTAAAGATATTCATGTTTGTATTGTCTATAAAGAAAACAATCTTCCACTTGCCCCTTCCCCCACATTAAATACTGGAGAATGCAGAGAATGAAATAATGGATAGGCTCTGGTCACAGCACATGCACAGGGCTGGGATGAACCAAGGGTTCTGTCAATGGCTGTAAAGTCGGATTGGTGACCAGAATTTCCAGTCAGCAAAGTGATTAGTAGACCATTTCATTTGCTAGGCTACAGTCCTCTAGGTCAAAATCATAATTATAAGTTCACTAGTCAATCTTCAGTTGTCAGACCCAGTATAAACACTTAGGCACACAATAAGAATTTGTTCTACAAACATAAGGCCACAGTCCCCTTCACCTGCACTGTGAAATGCCTACCTCCCTCCTCTCTTATGACATCCACAAGGTGGTGGGCCTCCTCCTGTATTCGCTGCTCTAAGCTCTTCCTTCCCAATCCAAAGTTCCTCAGTGTCATCAGGGTGAACCTTCTTTGCTCCTTCCATGTCTGGCCACTGGAGAAGATCAATCCTGGGAAGAGGATAGTCTGCATTATGGCATTGTGTGTCTTATTTAAAATTCTCTGACAAACTGGATGGACTCATGCATGATGAAAAGAAGGAGGGTCAATAAGTCACTTGGCAGCTATCTAGAGAGACAAATCCCAAAGCACTGGAACTAATATTTACTGATTACTTACAACATTTGTTTAGCATTCCTTGTGTACTATGTGATTTAGTACTTTCAGAATGAAGGCCCATTCTACCTGAGGCAACAACTGAGACACAAACTATACTTTACAAAGAAATATAGTTAGTAAATAGAAACTTTTATTCACGTTTCAGTTTCTCCAGATCTGAAGATTATACTCTGATTACACAAATCATGTTTGTTGCGAATTGGTTTTAATGCTTTGTCTTAATTTAGCTCCCAAAAGCTGTGATTCCATACCTGAAGGTTCCTGCCCCCAGATTGCTCTGATTGGTAATAAAGAATTTCTATATAGCCAATGACTGGGCAGGGAGACAGAGGCAGGATTTTTGATTCAGTTAGCAAGGGACAAAGGGAGAGAGGGAAAAGAGAAGAATGGCCATGACTCCAGTGAGACAGATCAGATTTAACAGCTACATGAGAAAAAACATCCAACAATGTAGGTGGAAAGGGCATGTGGCCCTATGTGGTTATGGGTGATAGTTGCCCCAAACTATCACTGTCACTAGAAAGTGACAGGGCAGCAAAGATAAAATATGGATTTAGAAGTTGTTAAGCCAGGAACACCAGAGGGGAGTGTGTGCAAGCTTCCGGGAGGTTTACAAGTGCCCAGCGATTAAACTAGGAAGGTCTATTAAAAATATCTTTGGGTATGTGTATCTTTTATTCGCAATTCCAGGGAGATCTTACAGGCAGGGTAAAGGTGCAGAGTGCAGGGAATCCAGATCGGTTAACTAATTCACCGGTACACATTTGAAGTTGAATAACAGTAATACGCTCATGGAAAATACAAGACACATGATGTAAGAAAGTTTTATGGACAATGTTCTAGACAAAATATACAGTAAAGAGTGAATAAGTGACTCAAGAAAGTAGGAAGGATGAGTACTCCACACAGAGAATGTCTAGAAGCAAGGAGGAAGGTCATTCTGGTGTATTCAGCATCCACCGACTTTCATGGCATATCCAATGCCATGCTCCCCTCAGTTTTGTAACTTTCAGAGAAATCCTCAAATCCTTTTAATTTTCCCCATGAAATAAATTGATACACTTGAAGTCTGATATTGACTTTCTGATTATTTTTGAAATGAAAATAAGTATTCACCCCAGTCTATTATAGTATTAGCCAGAAGGCTAAAGAACCCTTCTGCTCTCACTTTATTGATTGAGCATGAGGAGTTACAAACAAGAAGAGGATCACCAGGAGGAAGGTGACTCATCTATTTTTCTATGGTAGAGGGTTGGAGTGGGAAAAAGGAAGTGAAATCACAGTGTGTCTGGCTGGACATACTACCAAAGCATCAAGAGTTGGTGTTCAGGACACATGGTTTCTCCTAAATCTAGAAGGGAGACACTGTAAGTCCTCCTATGAGTATGGCATCCTGCTTCTTTTATAGGTGACAGTTGGTTTATGGTAATATTGCCAAGTTATAGACAGGAACCTTTACCATGCCACAAAAATAATAAAGCACACTACATCTTGATCAAGAAACTTACCATTTTTGTTAAAGAGATGTTTTCGGAGAAGAGAGACCGGGCGATTCAGGAAATTGTGCTCCATTTGAGTAAAGACTTCTTTGATTAAGGGCATACCCGTTATAACCACTGAAGGTATGTTAGCAAAATCCAGGCTTAAAACATTTCCATATTTCTTCACAAACTGAAAAATATTACAGTAGTCACAGTTGAGCCCATGTCTGTGTGTCCAAATATGGCAGGCATGTGTGGAGCCAATGGGACTAATGCTGAGATGTCTGTGAGGACTGTGTAGGGGAAGAGGGAAGCAAGCATCTTCTTCTGCAGATATTGTAGAATTTTTACTTATAATGCATTAAGCTCAATTTTGATACACAATAAGAATACAAATTTCCTTATAGAAAATCCCAACAAATTTAGCAAATCTGAATTAGGTTTGCAGGTACTCTATGTCCCTAGGAGAAGACATGAGGTTATGTGTAGCAACAAATAGGAAAATTCTCTAATCTGAGGCATCCTGAATTCTAATGAAGGCAAAAAATATAGTTTATATGATAGTCCAAAGTTCAAGGAAGGTCTGTACATGTTTAGTGTAGTTTTATAAAAATCCCTATTTAGCCAGAGAATAATGCCCTGAAACATCTTCTATGTACAGAAGATTTCTGTGTAAAAATGTAACTAACTCTGAGAGAACTGTGTGCATTTGTGTGTGGAGGAGGCATTTTAATGTGATGGAAATGTTTCTTCTCTTTTCTCCCTTTTTCTTCTCCTCACTACTATTAGAATTTCCTCCAAAAATTTCATTCATGTACTCAGTCAATATGAATTAAATCATCATTAATGAGCTCCTAGACTAAGTTATGTAACCATAAGTATTTGAAATCAACATTGCTATTCTGAAGCAATGGCCACTCCAGGCCAGTGAAGTCCAGCTAACTATGTTCATAATCTGCCAAAGGTTGAAAGTGTATCGTTAAAGTTTGCTGTAGCAAGCATGGAATTATTAACAAATTAAACTATCTGTTTAACCAAAAGAGACTGTGGCCTCCTCATACCATGCTAGATATACAGAGTGTAATAAAGGCAAAGCCTGGGGCTGGAGACTTCCCTGCACCTCTGGAGTGACATGAACATGTTTATTCTGTGCTTCACTGTCTATGGACTCTTGGGGAAGTTGCTCTATCTTTTAAAATTTAGAACCTTAGTTATGAAAGGTAAATAATTATCCCTCCCACATTGGGTTCTATAAGGAAGAATGAAAGTAGAAGTGGGAAAGTCACCCTGTTTTCTCACTTTAGGCACTCACCCACCCTCCACATTGCTGAGAAATGAGCAAGCTTTTTATGCAGAGTGTGAGGCAGAAATCATGATGATGAGAAGGAAAGTACAGTGTGGGTCTCTGGTCATGGATGGTACTCACTGAGTAATAGATTGGTATTTTTATGTCTTATCACATCAACTTTATAAGTCATCACCATAATGAACATTTTCCATCTTCCCCAAAAGACAAGTTGTAAATGATGTAGTGTAGTCAAGAAATCAAAGCTGCTGTCTGTCAGAGGGAATCCCCAGGTATTATGTAAGATTTGAAGAAAAAGACAAGACCTTGAGATATCCAATGATCTCAGAATTTAGTGAGTGTAACAGAGTGGGAAGCAGGCATGAGTGTGAGAGATGGAAAGTTCAAGTGGGAGGAGAAGAGGGAAACAGAAGAATAGAAGAAACAAATGTCCATGATGATGTAGAATGTTCAAGTCTGTGAAAATTGAGCTGAACGACTGTGTATGAGTAGTATCATAGTTTCTTCCCTATATACACTCCACAGTTAGCTTTTTGAAGACCTCACTTCTTCCTTTTGTTCTTCTAAGTCATGTCTAGCTCCAACAGTGGTTTCAAACAGAAGGGCTACAATCTTGATTTCTCATGTTTGTGCATGTACACTCTACAGAATTGGTCACAGAGCCCTAGTCCTATATAAACCATTTCAAACAATTGTAATGTTTTGATTTCATCTTGGAATCTTACATACACATTACAACACAGCCTATAAGCAGCCTTTCTTTAATTTTTAACCAAGAGTCCTGGTTTAAGTTCATTTCATCTCTAGCAAAACTTGCCCAGTGTCGCTACTAAGGACAGATTCAAAAACTGTATGTCTTTTCTTCTAGAAGATGTAAGTAATGTACACAGAGAAATGTAGATCAGTTTTTAACTTTATCTTCATGAATGTCTCCGTGAGTTTTTAATCCTTTCAAGAAAGATTTACTGACTCATAATATTGACAAAGTAGTTCTTGGAATAACTAGAAATTTGAATGTGATAGTCCTAACTGGTAACGGATGCCATCTGGAACCTATGTTTATTCTTTAGGGAGAAACAGCATCTAAGACACTAGTTCTCAATCTGTGGGCTATGACTCCTTTCACAGAGGTTACCTAAGACCATAAAACCAATTATGAAGTAGTAACTAAAAAGTGTTATTCTTGGGGGAGGGTGGGAGGGTCACCACAATATAAGAAAATGTATTATAGGATAGGAGCATCAGAAAGATTGAGAACCACTGTTCTAAGACAAGATTCTAAAGTTAATGTCTTCTTTCCACAAGCACAAGCTCTTTGACTATTCCTAGCTCAAAAATGAAACAGTCCCTTTTATTTTACTACTAATCAAGATAGACAGGCCAGCTAATTTCCTGGAGTTCTAACCTTTGACCCTCAAGTGTGCCAGGTCTATCTGCAATTGGTTCACGTGGGTTAGATGAGAGGACTTCTCAGACGATGTTATACCACAAAGGATACTTTCCATTGTGCGACATTGTTAGTCATTTAAAAGAAGTTTTAACTAGATTAAAGTAATGAAGCTCAGAATGATAAACAACCTAAAAACTGGAACTAACAGAAAAAATAGCAACAGAGTGAAATAGGAGGCATAAGATGTAGCAACATCAATAGCAAACAAAAAGTCTGCTATTATCCTACAATGTTCAAACAGCAAGATTCAGCAGAGTGAATGTTCCAAATAAAGAAAAGTAAGACACCTAAGATTAGTGAGACATGGCATTGAGCCATAAATCTTAAGCACTGTGACTTTGAAAGACTTCCCTGACTTTTTTTAAATCTAAGAAATGTCAGAGATACACAGAGGGAAGAAAGAAAAAAGTGTTCCAATTTACCCTACTACCAGCAGAGGTGAGAAGGGGTAATAATCTGAATTAGATTTAGTTTTTAATATAAATTTTTAATTTTGAGAATTTCATACACAAATATATATTGACATCATTCCACCCTTCTCTTCTCTCTTCCAACCCCTTCAGGGTCATCACTCCCTTCTCTTTCTCAAATTCATGACCTCTTCTTCTTTAGTTAGTATTGATTTTATATGTGTGTGTGTGTGTGTGTATGTGCATATATATTACATATATATTATATATATATATACATATGCACACACACACAAACACAAACACACACACACACACACATATATGAAATTAAAATATTCATCAATGTCTAATTGTCCCAGAAAAACAGGAGGCAGGTATAGGCAACAACTTTTCCAGGAAAATAGTGTGTGTGTATACGGGGGGAAGGAAATATAGACAATGAAATGTGTGAAGAATAGCTAAAACTTCTTAATTTGGCAAAATAAAAGTCTATGTAAAATATGCAAACTGTATAAAATCCTCAAAGGAATCAAAAATAAACATCATAATCAAACTGAAAGTTAAAACAAAACAAATTGAAAACAGATGGGGAGGGCATGTTACTTAGGGGGAAATTGGAAATTATTTCTTACCAGAAACTACAAAGTCCAGAATGAAGTAAGAAGACATCTAAAACTGTTAAGTGCAGCAGATTGACAACCAAGTGTCCACAATCAGTGAAAAGACAGCGTGGGATTAAGTGGGGACCATTCTGAGGTGGGGCAAAACTAAGAAATTTTCTACTGCCATAGCCTCCTCCAAAGAAGGAAGTGCTGAAGGTCAGAAAGGAAATTGAACATGAAAGTTCAGTATCTGATATGGTTCTCAGAGTTCGGAGGTGATATGTGTTCGGAGGTAACACCTGAGACAGCTACACCACAGAAGGGAGACAGGGTCCTCCATTTTTGTAGCTGTTTCACTTCCTGTGCAAAATAGCATTAGCAAAGTCTCATGACCTGCATGTGTGCCTTGACGAACACCGAGTACCTGCTGGGAGGGTGGGGCAAGGATACACAGGAGATAGAATGAAAGAGCAAAAAGCAATAAAGAGGTAATTATTTGGAAAGTGTCCATGAAACACACAGGCAGGGAATGCGGAATAAAAGAAAAATAGTGGAAAAACAGAAGGAAAATTATGAACTTAAATCCTCAAATAGTAATAAATAATCAGACCTAGCCACTCTTCACAAGTACTAGAAAGTGACAGGGAAAATCACACAGGGCTGGAGTATTCACTATCTAAGCAGAGAAAATAACCATAGATAACAAAAAACATTAAGTGGAAAAAGGGTTATAGAGCACAAAGACCTTCCAGTCGTACACATGTACTATGTACAAATAACGGTCTTTCCTGCACAAGAGGGAGAGCTTCAAGAACTGAATGGAAAAAGAGACTTCTATTGGAGCCGTAGAGACTTCAGTGCATCTTACTCTGGAGTTGATAAAGTCGGTAAGACAAATCAGAGAACTGATATGTGCGCAGGTCAAGAGGAGAACATACTTAAACAAACAAACAAACAACCCTCGACTGGCACTGTAACCAACATCTGGGACATCCCATTTCTTAAACCAACATGATGTATTTATCAAGATAAATTATTATGTTACAAATCTACTTTAAAATACTTATAAGAATTAAAATCACAAACAGTATGTTTTCTGGTAATAAAATCACACTGCGAATCTTTCATCCTCAGATAACAAGAAAATCTGCAACTATTTGTAATCTGAACACCTATTCTCTGGGTTAGTGGGCTGTCAGCATCAGCCTTACAGTCAGGTCCAATATTCAGTCCCAGGAAGCAGCAGAAACTGTTGTCTCTTCTTACCTGCTGAAGGGATAGGTGGGGCTGCTTGGGGTCCAAATGGAACAAACAACCCAATATGGGCAGGCGCCATGGCCCTGGAGGGTAGTTCTTGGGGCGTCTGTTTTTGAGGAAATCAGCCAGGAACAGAAAGGTGAGAGCAGACAGCAGCAAAGTCGGGAGATAGAGCAAAATCCGGAGATATAGCGAGGCCCAAATGACAGCCACTAGGGAGCCCGCTGCAGCAAGCATGGCTGGTATTCCAGCAGGATCTTGAGGAAATAAAAATCTGAACTGAGGCAGGTCCCCACCTTCTCTGCCAGTAGCTCCCAGAGTGGGCCAGCCCTGTGGTTAAATCCCCTAGTCCCTACAGGGCCCAGCCCTGCAAACTCTTCCGCCCAGCTCTGTTCACTTCAGCCCCTTTGGCCAGACTTGCTCCGCAGTTCCCTAAGTGTTAACGGAGCTTTGTCCCCAGATCTCTTTCACTTTTACCTAGTCTTCCAAAGCACTCAAACAACTCCCTGGCCCCGCCTCAACGCTCTCGGTCACGCCCCTTCCCTAGTTACAAGTCTTCTTTTCTGGCTTTCCAATCTATTCCTGTGGGAGTGGGGGTGGGGTGAATTCCAGGAGAGAAGCTATTGAGCAGGTCAGGACAGACTAAGAACCTAGTTCTTATGCAAAGTCTTTCCCTCTGGTTCTCAGGCTTGTGATTTGCTTGTAGCCAAGAGAATATCATGTGTATTTGACCTCCTGTTTTATAAACAATCTTTCACCAGTGACTGCAATTTTCAGAACAAGAAAGACAGTATCATCCGACGTTTCTGGGCTGTATGCCAGGAAGAGCTCTGACCTCTTTGTAAGAGCTCACCTGCTTTGACAGTGCTATTCATGCTGAATAAGTGAATGCACAGATTCTTCACCAAAAGAACATCCTTGATTCCTCCCCAACCCCAGCCCCCTTTTGTAGTGTTAGGGAATTGAAAGCGGCCCTCGAGCATACTAACTAACCTGTCCATCATCAGTTTGCTTTCTTCCTCCATCCCTATTAACTTTTAGGATTAGTATGTTATTTAATGGATTTCATTAATGGACACTTGCATGTTCATGTATTTTCACATGAACATGAAAGTGTCCATTAATGAAAATGAAATCCAATATATATATACATACATATATACATATATACATATATACATATATACATA
>NW_021606852.1:0-1947 GCF_004785775.1 Grammomys surdaster | reverse complement strand
AATTCAACATCCCTTCATGATAAAAGTCTTGGAAAGATCAGGAATTCAAGGCCCCTACCTAAACATAGTAAAAGCAATTTACAGCAAACCAGTAGCCAACATCAAGCTAAATGGAGAGAAACTTGAAGCAATCCCACTAAGATCAGGGACTAGACAAGGCTGCCCACTCTCCCCCTACCTATTCAATATAGTACTGGAAGTCCTAGCCAGAGCAATTAGACAACAAAAAGAAGTCAAAGGAATACAAATAGGAAAGGAAGAAGTCAAAATATCGCTATTTGCAGATGATATGATCGTATACTTAAGTGACCCCCAAACTTCCACCAGAGAACTCCTAAACCTGATAAACAACTTCAGCAAAGTGGCTGGTTATAAAATCAACTCAAACAAATCAGTAGCCTTCCTCTACATGAAAGATAAACAGACTGAAAAAGAAATTAGGGAAATGACACCCTTCACAATAGTTGCAAATAATATAAAATACCTTGGTGTGAATCTAACCAAGCAAGTGAAAGACCTGTATGACAAGAACTTCAAGTCTCTGAAGAAAGAAATTGAAGAAGATCTCAGAAGATGGAAAGATCTCCCATGCTCATGGATTGGCAGGATTAATATAATAAAAATGGCCATCTTGCCAAAAGCAATCTACAGATTCAATGCAATCCCCATTAAAATCCCAACTCAATTCTTCACAGAGTTAGAAAAGGAAATTCTCAAATTCATATGGAATAACAAAAAACCCAGGATAGCGAAAACTATTCTCAACAATAAAAGAACTTCTGGAGGAATCACCATCCCTGACCTCAAGCTGTACTACAGAGCAATAGTGATAAAAACTACCTGGTATTGGTACAGAGACAGGCAGGAAGATCAATGGAATAGAATTGAAGACCCAGAAATGAACCCACACTCCTATGGTCACTTGATCTTTGACAAAGGAGCTAAAACTGTCCAGTGGAAAAAGGACAGCATTTTCAACAAATGGTGCTGGTTCAACTGGAGGACAACATGTAGAAGAATGAAAATTGATCCATTCTTATCTCCTTGTACAAAGCTCAAATCTAAGTGGATAAAGGACCTCCACATAAAACCAGATACACTGAAACTAATAGAAGAGAAGGTGGGGAAGACCCTCGAATACTTGGGCACAGGGGAAAAGTTCCTGAACAGAACACCAATGGCATATGCTCTAAGATCGAGAATTGACAAATGGGACTTCATAAAATTGCAAAGTTTCTGTAAGGCAAAGGACGCTGTCAATAGGACAAAACGACAACCAACAAATTGGGAAAAGATCTTTACCAATCCTACATCTGATAGAGGGCTAATATCCAATATATACAAAGAACTCAAGAAAGTAGACACCAGACAACCAAATAACCCTATTAAAAAATGGGGTATAGAGCTTAACAAAGAATTTTCAATGGAAGAAACTCGAATGGCCGAGAAGCACCTAAAGAAATGTTCAATGTCCTTAGTCATCAGGGAAATGCAAATCAAAACAACTCTGAGATTCCATCTCACACCAGTCAGAATGGCTAAGATTAAGAACTCAGGTGATAGTAGATGCTGGCGAGGGTGTGGAGAAAGAGGAACACTCCTCCATTGTTGGTGGGACTGCAAGATGGTGCAACCACTTTGGAAATCAGTGTGGCGGTTCCTCAGAAAATTGGACATAACATTACCTGAGGATCCAGCTATACCACTCCTAGGCATATACCCATAAGATGCTCGAACATATAACAAGGACATATGCTCAACTATGTTCATAGCAGCCTTATTTATAATAGCCAGGAGCTGGAAAGAACCCAGATGTCCTTCAACTGAGGAATGGATTCAAAAAAGGTGGTATATTTACACAATGGAGTATTACTCAGCTATTAAAAACAATGAATTCGAGAGGTTCCTAGGTAAATGGATGGAACTAGAAATTATCATCCTGAGTGA
>NW_021606851.1:0-1655 GCF_004785775.1 Grammomys surdaster | reverse complement strand
AGTACTCATTTACCCATTCTGCATCACTAAATAAAAACTTGGGAGGGTCCAGAGCACATTTCTTGCTGTGAATCTAAGCAGTGTTGGGACATGCATCTAAAAATAACAGTATTTTACATTATTTCAAGAGAATCTTCTTCTATTCAATGTATGTTCTATTATTCTGGAGTGGTGGCTCAGAGACAAACAGCAACTACTGCTTCTCCAGAGGACACTGGCTCAGTTACAGCACTCACCCTTACTGGGTGGTTCATGACATTCTGCAACACTGGTTCTAGGTGATCTGCAACCTCCTCTCATGAGAGAATTCACTGAGAATATTACTTTTTTTTGTCCTGTTTACTTAACTTCCTGTCTCCATGTATTTACATGACAATAAAAAAATCTCTTACAAATTTAGTCCAATTTGCCATTCATTGAAAATTAAAACAGCCCATATGCCAGATTAAGTCACTATTTGAACGAAAGTGGTCTGTACGCATGAAAAGTATTTCTTTGGTGTGTGTGTGTGTCTGTGTGTGTGTGTGTGTGTATGTGTGTGAGTGTATAAAATGTCCTATGAGGATATTTGCCCTGCCATGAAACAAACACATATTTCAGAATAGGAAATCTCCCTTTAGTCTAAGGCTTTTAAAATGAAAACACAATTTTTAATAAAATTAATGTGCATTGATTTAATCTTGCAATAAGTTCACTTTCTACTATTGTTTTCATTGCTATGAATTTAATATACAGCTTAGAAGAAAATATGCTGATATATGAAATCTTTTATGGATGTTTAAAAAAATAAAGATGATAATGATTAAGAATAATAATGCTGCAAATTTTCATTTTGAATTGCTGATAAGCAAACATGTATGGAGAGAGTACTTCTCTTCCTCGGTGTGGCCTGCCCTCTTTCTAATACAACTTACAACTTTCCTACCAGTTTCTGATCAGGAAAACATGGACGGGAAAGAGAAAGATGAGGAGGCCAGCCACAGATTTCCTCCTCACAGACTGTCCTCTCAAGAGCAAGAAATCTGCTCTTTCTGTAGATTTGTGAACTGCTAAATCCTAAGAGATGCAAAGGAACTGAGAGTCAGAGGGATGGAGAGACACAAGCAGCAATTGAAGCTGATGCAGAATTCTTAGCAGCAGTTCCTTTCCTAACCTGTGTCAAGTTCACTGCTACCACAGGCTCAATCTGTGCTGCTGGGGATGTCCTGTAGCTACGCAGCTGTGGTTTTCTCTTCAGTCTTAGTACAGGATTGTTGGGCAATGTTCTCGCGTGGGCGTGGGCGGCCGGGCGGGCACAAGCCGACAGGACGAACCAACAAACCGAGTGCTGTCCTGGGCCCCTGGGCTCTCAGCATTCTGTGTTGACTATTCGGTCTCACCCGCCCACACTGCCGTGGCAACAACAGGGTCTCGGGAGCAGAGACGCCAAGCACGAGGGACACGACACAGGCCAGCGGCCCAGGGAGGCAGTGCACGGGCTGCTGTTGTCAGGAGAAAGTGTCCCTCCCGCATCCCGCACTGCCTCCCCGAAAGAAAGTGCAGAGAGCACAGGGGCGGGTGGAAAAGGCTTTTCTCCCTCCCCTGCCCCATGTGGACAGGTGGGCATATGAGTCTTGACTTATACAAAGAGTCCAGAGTTAAAAGAGGCAAGTGGA
>NW_021606850.1:0-1533 GCF_004785775.1 Grammomys surdaster | reverse complement strand
AGACCCTTCATCTTGCTGCTTGACCTCAACAGCCAGACCTGACCCCACTCCATATCCAAAAGATATGCTTGTAAGCAGCCTCCTTGGGTATCATCCCTCATTCCCAAACACTATGGGAAATCCCTAATCCTCTCCCCCATGCTGCTTGCTTCCCCTGTTTCTCCTGCATGAAGAGATGAGCTAAGGCCAAGTCTCAACCTAACTGCTTTCTAGAATCCCTCAAACCAAAAGGTACCACATAGATTGGCTATAGGACTATAGGTTTCCTTAATTCACTGTGTACAGACTTTAGTCTGGAGCCCACAAAGGCACTTATGGTGTGGCCAGGACAGTAAGGACTGTGTGTGGGTAAGGCAGTAGAGAGCCTACCCTGGCCACCTGCACCCAAAGATAGCAAACAGGAGGGTCTTGATGTTCAGGGAGATTAATCAAGAATCCCCCCAGCACTCAACCTGTGGCAGCTCCATGTTTTCCTTTCCCTTGCTCTAGCAGACACAACACTGCCTTCTCTGCTACTAATTGGCCTTTATAAAATCAATCCACAAATAATAGGTTATCAAGGTGGCCAGGGTGTCACTTCTGCCAACCATGACTTAAAGTGATAGGACAGCTCTGCTGGCAAGTATGAGAAGTGACTTATGCGGGAGTGGCAATTAAAAGTACACATCTGCCCCAGCCCCTCCATCTTAGATGGAACTGGATTCAACTGGATTCAGCTTGGAAGGAATTGGGCTGGGATCAGGATTGATGGCCGGAGAAAAGGTCATGTGGCCCCAGCACACAGAGATGCCTCTTGGAGCCTTCTCCTCATCCCTTTCCTTTTAGCAAAAGCACTCCAGTATATTCACTTAATCTCTGCTTGGAATATTCTTTCAGGCACTCCTGATAGAACCCAGATGTCTATGAGCTAATTCCTGACCATCAAGAAGCCAGAATTCTCTGTGGCCCTGAGAATCAGGGTGTGTGTGTGTGTAAATGTTAGTTTGCACAGTGAAAGTTTCAGTTTTATAATAATGAAGTTATTTCTGTAAAAACAGTCATCATGTCCCATACCCATGCACACATTTACCTGAGAAGAACACATCTTTTCTTTCTCCTTCAGAATGGAATGTCTCACAAATGTTTATATGAAAATGATACCTTCTGGAAGCCACTCCTTATTGATAGGCAGCCAATCCTCCTCCCTGTATCTGATAAAACTGAGGTGTGGAAAGCAGGAATCACAACTCCTTGTCTTATGCCAGAAAACTGCCCCGGAGATCATGAGCTTATATAGGCAGAAGGGAAAAAAATCCTTTACTGTCTTCAAGTGCTCTGTTTATCCAGAAGATGGTGTATTATTTCTTTATAGAACTGGGTATGTAGCAGTAGTGTCCTCCTATATAACTAACAGACAGTCTCTAATTTTAAATGGAGGCTGAACATAGTTAAAATTGATATTCACCCTTTGCTTTCTTTACCTTTGCCTAAGAAACTTTATAAAAACAAAACAAAACAAAAAACAACAAAAATGACACCTCTATTTGCAATAAT
>NW_021606849.1:0-1100 GCF_004785775.1 Grammomys surdaster | reverse complement strand
ACAAAACAAGCCTCTACAGATACAAAAAGATTGAAATAATCCCTTGCCTCTTATCAGATCACCATGGAATAAGACTGGTCTTTAATAATGACAAAACCAATGGAAAACCCATGTGCACATGGAAACTGAACAACTCTCTACTCAATGATGACTTGGTCAAGGAAGAAATAAATAAAGAAATTAAAGACTTTTTAGAATTCAATGAAAATGAGGACACATCATACCAAAACTTGTGGGACTCCATGAAGGCAGTGCTAAGAGGAAAACTCATAGCTCTAAGTGCCTACAAAAAGAAACTGGAAAGAGCACACACTAACAAGTTGACTGCACAACTAAAAGCCCTAGAACAAAAAGAAGCAAATACACCCAGGAGGAGTAGAAGGCAGGAAATAATCAAACTCAGGGCTGAAATCAACCAAATAGAAACTGAAAGAGCAATACAAAATATCAATAAAACCAGGAGTTGGTTCTTTGAGAAAATCAACAAGATAGATAAACCGTTAGCCAGATTAACCAGAGGGCACAGAGAGAGTATCCAAATTAATAAAATCAGAACTGAAAAGGGAGACATAACAACAGAAACGGAAGAAATTAAAAAAATCATCAGATCCTACTACAAAGGCCTATACTCAACAAAACTGGAAAACCTGGAAGAAATGGACAATTTCCTAGACAGATACCAGGTACCGAAGTTAAACCAGGAGCAGATAAACCATCTAAATAGTCCCATAACCCCTCAGGAAATAGCAGCAGTCATGAAAAGCCTCCCCACTAAAAAAAGCCCAGGACCAGATGGTTTTAGTGCTGAATTCTATCAGACCTTCAAGGAAGACCTAATACCAATTCTCTTCAAACTATTCCACAAAATAGAGACAGAAGGAACACTACCCAATTCGTTCTATGAAGCTACAATTACACTCATACCCAAACCCCACAAGGACCCGACAAAGAAAGAGAACTTCAGACCAATCTCCCTTATGAACATCGATGCAAAAATACTCAATAAAATTCTAGCAAACCGAATCCAAGACCACATCAAAACAATCATCCATCATGATCAAGTAGGTTTTATCCCAGGAATGCAGGGATGGTTCAATATT
>NW_021606848.1:0-4493 GCF_004785775.1 Grammomys surdaster | reverse complement strand
TCCCTCTCCCTCTCCCTCTCCCTCTCCCTCTCCCTCTCTCTCTCTCTCTCTCTCTCTCTCTGTGTGTATGTTATTTAATAAACTTATTCAAAACTAAAACTATTGTTACTGTAAATTATTCTCTGGATCATGCAAAATGGCACCTATCCACTTAGTCTCTGAAGCAGCATGTATATACATGAACACAGAGGACCTGTGCCATGTATTTAAGTGCTCTCTAGAGAGGGAGAACCAATAAAACATGGATGTTAGGAGGGCTTGGTTTTAAGGAGTCACCTCATAAAATTGTAAGAGATGACAAGTTTAAAGTCCACAGAGTAGTCTGGGAAGACTGGAGATCCAGTGAAAAGCCTGCAAAACGGTTATCATCTGAGGCAGATGCCCTCAGAAGAATTCCCTCTCAATCAGGGAAGATCAGACTTTTATTCTGTATAGGCCTTCCACTGACGAGTGGAGGCCCACTCTCATGGGAGAAGGCAAACTTGTGTCACTTAGTTCATAGACTTAAGGGTAAACCTCATCCCAAAACATCCTTGTAATTTTTTTCAAAGTTTGCTATTAATGTAGGTTCTTAAATGCTTTAACCTCCTTTCTAGTCCACCAGAGGTAGTGGGAAAGAAAGAATATGGGGAAGTGGACCTGTTTAGTAATGGCTCTTTGGAGCAGATCCTATTTCGGTTGTCTGGAACTCAGGAGTTCAGTTCACAGGTCAGCAGCGGCAGCTCCATCCACTCGAAAGCACTTCACAGATACACCAGCATTCCAGTTCAATAGAGTCAAGATAGTAAACATGAATCAGCAGTGGTGGCACTACCTAGCAGAAAAAGCCAGGTCTCAGCCTCTGCACAAGTCAGCAGAGGGATCTGGAGGGATTGCCAGAAGTTCTCAGCGGTACCTATCTCAGCAAATTGAAGATCAGTGAATACTGGAGACCAGCAAGCATTACACAGCTAGATCTAAGCAAGCCAAATTCATCCTTCCTCACAGTCCGTTGGGCCTATTTATACTCCCTCCAAACATCATGTGTCCTCCACGTGTCTTGCCTCAGCACGTGTGTCTATCATAGCTGACGTCACTCTGTCAATCAGCTCCAAGTCCAAGGAAACATCCAAGAAGCCTTGGAGCACCACCAGAAGTTTTTTGGTGTGTTTCTCTCTATGGAGTCCTGACGAATACAGCTCCACTATGCAATGTAAGGTGGACCAATACATTCATTCATGTTGTTAGAAAAGAATCTTTCATCACACGTTCTTTCATGTACTTGCTCTTGCAGAACATCTTCTCTCCTATGTCTGCTTCAGCACAATGTTCCTTCATGAGTCTGCCTTAGTCTTTCACCTGTTTCCACTTCGATGGTACATTCCTTTACTTGCTTGCCCCAGCAAAACACCGTCCAACACAACTGACTTTCCAAGGAATCCCTAAGTTTCCTCTTCACATCCTCGAAGTGACACCCCAAAGAATAGTTGATTACATAGCCAAACACTAAAACCCAGTCAAAACAATACATAAGATTAGCCATGACAGGGTGTGAGTAAGAGGGGAAAAGAGATACGAAAATCCCCCTTGGCCAAATCCAACACACAGGATATAACAGAGCACTGAAGACCCCTGGGTAAAGCTACCTTCTTGCTCTCTGTCCTTCCCTGTAATGGCAATGTGCATAATTACCTTGAGTAGGTACAGACTATCCCCACTGCTCCATCCATAGATGTGCTAGACATTATCCCAGATGTACTTGCCGAGGGCTCCCAGCACTGGAACCAAAGCTAATATGATTCTATTCACTAGAAAAAGACCAAAATTTGTAATATATTCAAATTCACACATAAAGTATGCTATACATACTTTACCACAAAGAGCAAAAGAGGAAATACGAGACATGCTCTCAAGGTGTGAGATCATTTGGCTGCAACATCCATCGCATTGATTGCCAGCTTTGGTTGGGCTGATGTGGTAAGAAAGGCAATGTGTTCTCTCCCTTCTGTGCCCTCCACATCTGTCCCTCCCAAACCTCTGAGAAAGCATGGTATTCCCCAGTAAAGGACCACTCTTCCATGAAGGGCACAGAACTAGCTCTGCTGCCTGCTCCAACTTCCACACTTTCTCACACACATATTTACCACATGAGAGTTGCAGGTGGACAAACAAGGCAAGTGAAAGAAGCCAGTAGCCTTGTGGGTCAACGGAAGCAGCCCCACATGTGGGCTCATCTGTCGCCTGGTTCTTTCTCTCCCCTAGCAGGAGCAAAGCTGTTCTGGATCCAACTGGGCAACAATCTGAATCCTTTTTAGGGCCCAGACTTCACTTCTCCGGTGCTGCAGTTTCTGCACACTTGCTCCTAGTGTTGTGTTAGAATCGCAGCTCATCTGGACAGATCACACCAGGCCAGTACAGTTCCATGAGGGAGATGTTTATTGTGGGGAAAAAGGACAAAAGGGGGCAAGGAAGATGAAGAGGAGGAGGAGGAGGAGGAGGAGGAGAAGGAGAGAGAGACAGAGACAGAGACAGAGACAGACAGAGAGAGACAGAGACAGACAGAGACAGAGAGAGTGAAGGTCAGGAGGGGGCTGCCTTTTATTTGAGCTGTGATATAATCGCTGGCAGGTAAAAGTTGGGCCAGGTAGATGCTGGGAATGTATTGCGATTGCCATGGCAACAGATGCATGGGTCCCTGTCACCTATGGGTGACACCACCATCATTGCTGGACTTGGAGATTACCCACAACTGTAAAGCTGGTTGCTGACTGTAAAACCAGTTCCTGATGCCAACACCTAGGGACCCCTCTGGAGACTTTAATAACCGCCCCAAGAATAATGCTGTTAGAATTTACTCTCCTAAGTACCATTATATTCTGTAGAAAAAGTTATTTTAGCATTCGTTTCTATTGTTTTAAGACAAGATTTTACACTGTAGCTCACTCCAGTCTTCAATTCACTAAGTAGCCTAAGCTGACTTTGAACTCGTGGCAATTTGTCTACCTTGGCCTCTTGAACTTAGAGGTTTAAGCTGCCATGTCTGGGCAAGGTATTTTTACCTTCTAGTTATTACTTATGAACACAACGTTATCATGACATTATTGTTTAACTCAGCCATATTTTCATCACCTAACCTCCTCAGACCAAAGAATAATATACTACTTCTCGGTGTTTCTCACACCCAACTTTCAATTTTTAAGGAAACCATAATTAGTTTGGCCTCCAACACAGCCTTGAATCTCCCCCACCTCCACTGCTACCACCCAAACTGAAGTGAGCACTGTTTCCTCTCAAGACTATTGTAGTTGTTTGCTATAACCAGACCATCCTGCCTCCAACCATCTGTTCTCCAGTAAATAGCTAGAGTCATCTTTTTTTTTTTTTAAAGATTTATTTATTTATATATGAATACACTGTAGCTGTCTTCAAACACACCAGAAGAGGGCATCAGATCTCATTACAGATGGTTGTGAGCCACCATGTGGTTGCTGGGATTTGAACTCAGGACCTCTGGAAGTGCAGTCAGTGCTCTTAACCACTGAGCCATCTCTCCAGCCCCTAGAGTCATCTTTTTAACATATAAGTAGGATCACATTGTGTCTCTCTGTAAAATCCTCCAGTCAATCCCCACTATACCCAATAGAGTAAGCCATACTCCCAGTCCTCCCTTACCTCTCCATGATGAGTATGTCCTGCCCAGCTACAGTAGAATCCATGTTGGCAGATATTATAAGCAACCCTACTCCTGCTCTAGGTCCTTTTCACTGGCTGTACCATCTGTCCAAACATTCACATGCATGATGTCAAATATCACCTTGGAATCAAAATTCCAACTTCCCCATATTTCTTATGTTGAACATTTTCATTTTTTCAGTAGCACATATTATAGAACATTCTAACATATTACAACAGACTAAATACTTTATTCCTGTGTTATTTTACCGCACTGAGATATAAATTTGGGGGCAGGTATTTTTGTCTGTACTCTGATCTTTTGGAATAGTGTCTGAGATATCCTGGGCATGCAACATGGTAGCCTTTATTTCAGTTATTCAAGAGGCAGGAATGTGGCTTGAGCCCACAAGTTCAAGACCAGCCTGACCAAGGTAGTGAGACCCTATTGCTCCAAAGCAAAAATTGTCCTAGAACTTTGTCAAGGACTAAAATCAAGCCTGAGGGATTTACCACTTTCTCATTTGTGTCTATTTGGACTTTTGAAATCCTTCTTGATCCTCAGGTGGCATTGCTTTAGATTGACACTCTTTAAAGCTCAAGACTATGATTAATTCTGTTCTTCCTAAAATACTGATGAAATCACTGGTCAAAGCAGTCTTTAGAGTGATTGGATGTTTTGGCAAATACAACCTCCTAAGAGAACATATTCTAAATTGAAGTTATGATAATTTAATAAAAAAGAAAGAAAGAAAGAAAGAAAGAAAGAAAGAAAGAAAGGAAGGAAGGAAGAAGGAAAGAAAGAAAGAAAGAAAGAAAGAAAGAAAGAAAGAAAGAAAGAG
>NW_021606847.1:0-1516 GCF_004785775.1 Grammomys surdaster | reverse complement strand
AGAGCTCTTGGGAGTCAGAGATAAGCAGGAGGTGTTAGGCCTGGTTGTAATTCAGACCCCAGACAGACAGCTGAGGTGCATATTTAACACACCAAAGCAGACCTGACCACAAAGTTCTCCCAGTATCCCTCTGTCCCCTACCTGGCATATCCCTCCCCACTCCACCCTGAACTTTCCAGCCCAGGGTCTGGATTTCTCCTCCCCCCAGAAGCTCTTCCTTGCATAATGTGGACATTTTGGTCTCTCTCCCCTTCTTCCTTCTTTACCTCTCTGTGTGAAGGTGCTTTTTCTTTCTTTCTCTTTCCCCTCCCCTCTGTCTCCCTTGCCCATGGTGACTTCCCTGGCCTAGTTCCTTGGGAACAGTGAACTCATCCAATAAACCTGCCTTTATGTCTCCTCTAGTCTGGCTTGAATTGGCTCATTTCACCAGCAGAGAAGAGCTTACCCCTCTCCCCTAGTCTCTGAGAGCTGGGACGTTGAGGGCCATGTGCTTCATGACAAAGCCCACCATCAAAGAACACGCCAATCTCATACCCCAGGATAATAATCATTTGTTTTGATTTTTTTGGGGGGGAGAGAAAACATAAAGTTGAGGAAGGAAGGTGGGGAGGAGTTGAGAGAGAGAGGAAAAAAACATGATATATTACCTGAAAGAGAAATTTTAAAAACTTGAAAAGAAATAACAATTATTTTCATTGGCCTGTTCTTTGCACAGAGAAAAGCAACAAATTCTAACCTGTTCTCCGGCCCAGCTTCCGTGTATCACCTGAGGGATATTTACCAAGAGGAGGAAGAGAAGGTCTCAAACAAAATGCCATGGTACGGTTGGTGGCCTCTAAGATAGTCCTATGACCTAAACATTTTCCTGGATGTGCCCTGTGCTCCGAGTTCTCTCACAAATGGAGTCTGATAGAAGGTTCCATCACACAGTGCTGTGACTTCTGCCCGGGGTGCTAGCTCTCTTCCTTGGCATTGCATATACCCTGGGAAAAGGGGCTTTCTGTGTCCAGGGAAACCTTCTCAGCAGGGCCATGTGTCAGGGATTGAGGCATAGATAATAGGCCTGTCACTAAGCTTGGAGACTAGCCAGAACATGCCACTGTTTCAGATGAGACCATCACTCTGGCAGTCACATGACCACAGCCTAGGAGCGCAGTTCTGCTAGAAACCCAGCTGACTGGTGCCTGCCTCCCCAACAAAGAGACAGAGTCAGTAAGTCTGCATGCCCGTGCTTCATCCTGCTCGCTGTGGAGACCGCATGCTGCTAAGATGACTAAGACACATAGCTCCATTAAGGATCTGAGGCAGAATCCCCCCAGCCAGCCTCAGAGGTAGCACTGACAGCAGCTGCAGGATGGCACGTCATTGATGGACGGCTAGGCCTGGGATTGGCCAGAGACTCTGCAATTTGACCTTGGCACACTTGTGCTTCACTGAGGCAAAAAGACAAGCAGGTAGGACCTGAAGTTTTTGGTCCACTGTGCCCCGCGGTGATACACTTCCCAGCTTTCCCTAG
>NW_021606846.1:0-1214 GCF_004785775.1 Grammomys surdaster | reverse complement strand
GGCCTTGAACTCATGGATATCAGACTGCCTTTGCCTTCTAGGTGCTGCAATTAATGGTTATTGCAAATGATTTTGTGGGCATCAGTGGCAGATAACTCAAATAACTTACGAGGTTTTACACTGTCCCAATTCTCCCATGCTCCTTTTCCTCTATTATTCGATTTTGTTCTTCTATACATGTGTGCGTGTGTGTGTGTGTGTGTGTGTGTGTTTGCATGTGTTTGTGTATGTGTGAATATGTGTGTGAATGTTTGTTTAGGAAATTGTGTATGAATGTGTTTGAGTGTGTATGTGTTTTTGTAAATGTGTTTGGATGAGAGTGTACATGTGTGTATATGTGTGTGAATGTGTTTGTATGTGAGAAGGTATGTGAATGTGTGTGAATGTGTGTGTATGAGTGTGTGAATGTATGCATGAATGTTTGAGTGTGTGTGTGTGTATGTGTGTGTGTTAATCAGTGTGTATGTGAATGTGTGTGAAGGTCTGTATATGTGTGTGTGTATGTGAGTGTGTATGTGAGTGTGTATATGAGTCTGTACATGTGTGTGAGTGTGTGTGTGTGTGTGTTGGCTATATAACACAGGCTTTCCTCAAAATCACAGTAATTTTTCTGCCTCACTGTCCTACTTGTTGGGATTAAAGGAATGCAAACCCACACCAAGCTTGAAAAATAAACTTTTTGGCGCCAGGTGTTTCTTTGTTTTTCCCTTTCCCTCTTCCTCCTCCTCTTCCTCCTCCTCTTCCCTCCTCCTCCTCCACCTTCTCCTCCTCCTCTTCCTCATCCTTTTTGTCTTCATGTTCATTGTAAGTAAAAGTATTTCACTTTGTTTTCTGTATATGGTAGTTAACAATGTGCTGTGGCTCCAGTCATTGGTATCTTCTGCCCTCTTCTGGACTCTTCCGGTACTGTGTACAGATGCAAGCAGGCAAATACCCATGTAACTAAACTAAACATGAAGAGAAGAAAAAGAAGTGTACACTTGGGGGATTAAACCTGGATCCACTAGAAGACCAGCCACTCCTGTAAACTGTTGAGCCATCTCTCCAGTGCTGTTACATGATCTCTCCAGTGCTGTGATGTGATCTCTCCAGTGCCTTGATGTGCTATTTCAATGTTTCTAAAATCTCTCCCCATCCATTTAAGAAGAAAAATATTCACCATACTCTTTGGCTATGGCACAATCCTGAGACAGCAGCCAGGGTTTGTTAAAATG
>NW_021606845.1:0-1009 GCF_004785775.1 Grammomys surdaster | reverse complement strand
TCACCTTTATTTATTTCTGATTTCCTATTAGCTATGACTGACGACTAATGGTTATTCACGATCATTTATTTCTGATTTACTATTAACCACGAATCGTGAATATTGATTATTCCTGTTCATTTATTTCTGACTTACTATTAGCTTTGACTGATGACTATTGATATTTCAGCTTCATATATTTCTGATTTACTATGAACTATGACTGATGACTATTGATTATTCATATTCATTTATTTGTGGTTAACTATTATCCACGAATAGTGAATATTGATTATTCCTTTCCTTTTATTTCTGACTTACTATTATCTATGAATAATGTCTATTGATATTTCAGCTTTTTTTCTGATTTACTATTAAAAACTACTGATGACTATTGAGTATTCATGTTCATATATATCTGATTTACTATTATCCACGAATGGTGAATATTGTTTATTCTTGTTCATTTATTTCTGACTTACTTCCTTCTATGAATGATGCCTATTGATATATCAGATTTATTTATTCCTGATTTCCTATTAACTATGACTTTTGGTTATTCATGTTCATTTATTTCTCATTTACTATTATCCACGAATCGTGAATATTGATTATTCCTGTGCATTTATAACTGTCTTACTCTTATCTATGACTGATGTCTACTAATAACAGAATTTATTTATTTCTGACTTTCCATGAACTATGACTGATGACTCTTGATTATTAATGTTTATTTTTTTTCAGATTTACCATTATCCACGAATGGTGAATATTGATTATTCATGTTCATTTATTTCTGACTAACTATTATCAACGAATAATGAATTTTGATTATTTATGTTCTTTAATTTCTGACTTATTATTATCTATTATTGACGACTATTGATATATCATCTTTATTTATTTCTGATTTCCTATTAACTATGACTGGTTATTTGTGTTCATTTATTTCTAATTTACTTTTATCCACGAATCGTGAATAATGATTATTCCTGTTCATTATTATCTGTCTTAGTATTATCTATGACTG
>NW_021606844.1:0-1262 GCF_004785775.1 Grammomys surdaster | reverse complement strand
ACCCACAAAGTTAAACTGAATGTTCATCAGAGAATTCATTCAGGAGAGAAACCTTACAAATGCAGTGAATGTGACAAATGCTTTACTCAAAACAGAAAACTGAGAATTCATCAGAGAATTCATACAGGAAGTCGGGCGGTGGTGGCGCACGCCTTTAATCCCAGCACTTGGGAGGCAGAGGCAGGCGGATTTCTGAGTTCGAGGCCAGCCTGGTCTACAGAGTGAGTTCCAGGACAGCCAGGGCTACACAGGGAAACCCTGTCTCGAAAAACAAAAAAAAAAAAACAACAACAACAAAAAAAAAACAATTCATACAGGAGAGAAACCTTACAAATGCACTGAATGTGACAAATGCTTTACTGAAAAGGGCAGTCTGACAATTCATCAGAGAATCCATACTGGAGAGAAACCTTACAAATGCAGTGAATGTGACAAATGTTTTACCCACAAATTTAGTCTGAGTGTTCATCAGAGAAGTCATACAGGAGAAAAACCTTACAAATGCAGTGAATGTGACAAATGTTTTACCCACAAATTTAATCTGAATGTTCATCAGAGAATTCATTCAGGAGAAAAACCTTACAAGTGCAGTGAATGTGACAAATGCTTTACCCAAAGGTATAATCTAAGAAGGCATCAAAGAATTCATACAGGAGAGAAGCCTTACAAATGTAGTGAATGTGACAAATGCTTTACTCAAAACGGAAAACTGAGAATTCATCAGAGAATTCATTCAGGAGAAAAACCTTACAAATGCAGTGAATGTGACAAATGTTTTACCCAAAGCTATAGTTTGAGAAGTCATCAAAGAATTCATACAGGCATAAATCTTAAAAATCTAGTGAATGTCACAAATGTTTTACTATAAAGTGCAATCTTCATTTTTGTCATTGGAAACATATGAGAAAGAATCCATAGACCTGCTGTGAATAAGACAAATGTTTTGCCTGAAAATCCAATCTTAGTATTCATCAGAGAATTGATACAGAAGAGAAACCTTTCAAATGCATTGAATGTGACATACTCATTACCCACAATGTCAGTCTGAAAAGGATCAGAGATTTCATACAACACAGAAACTTAATAAATGAAGTGAATGAGAAAAATCCTCTACAAAGAAATAACATCTTAAAATTCATTAAGGAATACTTACAGGAGAAAAACCTTACATATGTATTGAAGGTATGATTCCTTTATTTTTGGTCTGTCTCTTAGAACATAACAGAGAATACATACATGTGGAAATCTTAACAAAATATACA
>NW_021606843.1:0-1123 GCF_004785775.1 Grammomys surdaster | reverse complement strand
TGCTGTTGTCAGGTGTGCTTAACATATATGGACCACCAGCTATAGCCGCTCTCTATCTTTTTTTCCCTGTCTCTGTTCTCTGCACATGCCCCCTCTCTATTCTCTTTCTCTACTCTCAGGTCTCTCTCTCTGATCCCTGTCTGTCTGCCTGTCTGCAGGTCCTCTTCTGTGTCTCTATCCCTTCCTCAGCTTCTCACTCATCTCCCTAGTGCCGAATAACTTCTTTTGGACCATATCTGTTGCATGTTTTAATTTCTGAGGACACACTGTAGTAGGATAGTTTAGTTCTTTGGTGACTTATTTTTCTGACTGTTTTTTCTAATATTCCTATGCTGGTGTCTAGGCTTCTGGGTTTGAAGTGATTATTTTTCTAGGTACTGATTTCTGAATATGTCTGGCTTTGGTGGGAGTTTTGTTCATGGGTTGCTGTTTGATGTCTGGATTTACACAGAGAGTTGCCTGAGTGTTGCCTCTTTTATTGACCTGTTTGGTGGGTACTTTCAAAAGGGAATGCTTGCTAGTCAGTTGCCTCTGTTGTATAGTATAGTGCTAGGGGCAACTCTGAAAATTGCAACTGGACTAACAAATAGTGTGGTAGATTGGTGGAAGACTTACCTAGTGTCTTTTTAGGCATGGCATGTGGTTGAACAGGTGTGTCTGATCATGTGGTGTGGGGGAGAGATACAGGGATCAGGCAGGAAAGGAAGGGCATGTGGAGATTGTCTGTGGTATCTATAGGAGGCATGCACAGAGGAAGAGGAAACTGCCACTAGTATTGTCTTTAAATGGTAAGGACAACTGATATTAGTGTTAGAAGTAGTAGTGGGGTAAGCATTTGGACAGAGTACTTATTTCACTGGCAGGCATGGCTTTTGGTTGAACAGGAGTTTTTGTAGATGATAAGGGGCTCAGACAAAAGATGATTCTTTTTCTGAGAGTATACAAAACCCACTTGAGGCTGGGCAGTGGTGGCACACACCTTTAATCCCAGCACTTGTGAGGCAGAGTCAGGTGGATTTCTGAGTTCGAGGCCAGCCTGGTCTACAGAGTGAGTTCCAGGATAGCCAGGACTATACAGAGAAAACCTGTCTCAAAAAAAACAAAACAAAAACAAAAACAAAAA
>NW_021606842.1:0-1447 GCF_004785775.1 Grammomys surdaster | reverse complement strand
CTGATCGAATCTCTGTAGATCCTCACCTCTGATCAGGATGTCCAGGGGGTCACTGGAGGCCGACCACTCAGAGGAGAGGTTGTGCACACCATAGCATCTGTATTGGCCTCCAGTGGAGTGGCTCAGTGTGAAGTTGGCCATGGAGATGCCAGTGTTGGCCCACTGGCTAGGGTGCTGCATGATGTTAGAATCCCCCGCCTTGTACAGAGCAAACCTGTCATAGTTGATGTCAGAACAACACTGCAGAGTGAGGCTCATTCCAGAGTCCAGGATATGGCCTTGGTGAGTCAGCAGAGAGGGCTTCTTGGACAGCCCTAGAGGGAAGGTGACAGTGACTAAGCTCTTACCAAAAACCTTTGACCTCCCTTCCTGCCCAGCACATGTCACAGCTTCTCCCTAAGCAGGGCTGTGACTGAGAACACAGGTTCTCCATTTAGTTCTTCTCTTCCTGCAACTCTGCAGACGGGCAGGCCATGAAAAAGTGCTTATGTTCTCATAAAAGATTGGAAGAACGATGGTGCTGACTCACCTGAGATGTGAATTTCCAGGGGTTCACTGGATACTGACCACAATTGTGCTGTATTCTTGTAGTAACCATAACATCTGAACGTCCCTGTGAGGTTTGGGGTCATAGGTCCCATGACAAACAGGGCTTGGTACTGTCCTCTAGAAGGAATATGCTGTGTCACCAGTGAGCTGGTGAACTTCTGATCTTCCTTGGTGAGAATGAATTCATCATAGTGACTATGTGAGGCACACTGGAGTGTCATGTTCCCTCCTACTGTCACCACAGGGCTGGGCAGCACTGACAGCCTGGGTTCATAGTCCTGATAGATTCCTAGGAGAGAAGGAGGAAGTTTGTTACATGTCCTCACACTGTCACAATGTTCCCATGGATCACTCTCTGGGAGGGGGAGTACTCCTGAGAGCAGAGCCTGGGGGTAGGAACCTGACTGTCCCCTCACCTGTCACCACCAACTCCAGGGTGTCACTGGGCTCTGACCAACCAGTTGAACTGTAACAATAACAGCGATATTGTCCTGCATGATCTCTCCTCACAGAAGGGATGAAGAACTTGCCCTTGTTCCCAGGCTCCTGTGCTGTCTGTGCTCTCCAGGTTTTTTGGCTTCTCTCATTATGCAGAAAATACATTTCTTCATCCATGTTCCCCTGACACCAGATGGTCACGGAACTAGTGAAGGAGATCACAGAGCCCGGTTCAGCCTTGATGATGGGTTTGGGGAGGTTCCCTGCAAGGAATTAGGAGAGAAGCAAGTGGGTGTGCTTGAAAGTGGTACCGAGAAAGTCACACTTGGGAGACGGATGGCATTTAATGTGATCCAGATTAGGACAAAGACCTGTGAAGACTCATCTCAGTTGTGGACATCCTGGGTTTTTGGACTATTTCTGCATTGAAATCTGTATCTGTGGTCGCACTGTCTCCTGT
>NW_021606841.1:0-1135 GCF_004785775.1 Grammomys surdaster | reverse complement strand
TAAACACAAAGATTTTCAGAGCCAGTATTCTCAAGATCTCTCTCCAAACTTACTGTAATACCATGGCATGATATGGACCAAAACCCTCTGTTTTCTAGCCCATGATCTGGATCTGTGATTTTTCTCCCATTTATCGATTTTAGTTCACAACATATGTATTCATGTTGACAACTGACAGCAGCCATCTCCGTCCATCTCTTGGCAATTTGAATCAGAATCATATCTTTTTTTGTTTAAATTAAAAATAAATAACTGCAGCATTAAAAGGCCTACATAATATAAACCATGCCTTTCTCACCTGAAAATCTACAAGGAGAATCCCTAGCTGGGGAGTATATTCCCCTCTGGTCAATTCTCAGTTACTTCCATTTAGTATCTGTGGTTACATGATTTAACTCCATTCTACTTCCTGATACCCTGTTGTGAACACTATATTTGAACCCCTCCATTTTGGACTGCCTGTTTCCCATTTTACTCTACCTCTTCAAATGTTACCCATGAGAGTGAACAACAGAAAAAGTCTAATTTAGGTCTCTTTGAGGCTCCCTTTATAAATTGTATTAATTTACATCTCTTTAAATTACCCTCCATAATACTCTAAAGACAAGGGCACACAGAAGCCCCATTCTTCACCAAAATAACAAAAGATATTTTCTAAGTCTCACATTAATACTCCTCTCATATGAAATCTACAGTGTTAAGATTCCTCATTTAAAATCAGTCTTAGCACCACTCTCTGCCCTGCTGCTAATACTTCAGCATATTAAGCTCCATTTAAAGCATCCAAACAGCCAGAATCGAATTTCCAACAAAAACAACAACATGAACACACCTATCACAATGATAACCCAGTCTCTGGTACCCACTTCTAGGTTAGTTAAGGATTCATCACAGAGAAGAGACCCCATGAGTAAGACAACTCTTATGGAGGATGACAGTCAATTTGGGCTGACTTACAACTTAAAGATTCCTTCTGTTAACATTATGGCAGAAATTGGGACACCCTTCAGGACGACATAGTGCTAAATTTGACAAGGAAGACAGGTTTTTCTCTTACACAGGCTGCCAGGAGAATGATTTTAACCAACATGGCCTGTCCTGAGTTTTTCATGAATCCTCCACTGTGAAATTCTTC
>NW_021606840.1:0-1148 GCF_004785775.1 Grammomys surdaster | reverse complement strand
CAGGGGATTGGGGGTTCCGAGGGGGTGGTGGGGGATGGGGTAAGGGGACAACATAGGAAATGTAAATAAATCATCCAATAAAAAAAAAAAGAAAAAAAATGTTAATCAAAGGCTTTATAAGTTTGGTAATGTTCAATAACAAGATTCCCATACAATCAGAAGTGTAACCCAGTACCCAACCTAGATATACCAAGTATCTCTGACTGGCGGAGACACGTGAACATCCGCTTCCTTTTCCCCCCACCTCATCTCCTAGTTCCTCCTCTCATTCTCCTCCTCCTCTCCTTATTCCTCCTCTTCCTCTCCTTACTCCTCCCACCTTAGCTCCTCCTACATATCACCCTTCCTGTTAAAATAAAACTTTTCTCTCAAAATGCAATTAGAGCATAACTATACCAATTTGTATCAGTAAGGTACAAGATAGACCTAATACCCAGTCCATCATTTTGTTGACTAACCAGAACCTCTGTCATCTCTCCTAACTAAAAGACTTAGTTCTGAGCCTGGCCTTTTTCTTGGCTTTAGAAGGAATGTCAGTTGAAAATCATCCTCTCAAATCTTTTCTCTCAAAGTAAATAGCCAGGATTGGCTATGAGACTATAAGTCTTCAACCCCATCAGAAATCCAGAATGACTGAATTAACTCAAATTATGGGAAGCACAAAGCATAGGTTCTAAAACTTAGCCAATTTATAGAGACCACTGGACACCTGGACAGTCCCTATACTACAAAACGTTGGAGCATCCGATCTTCAGCCTTCTGGCCCAGAATCATCTGACAGACCTAGTGATGCAGAATTATTAAGGGCTGATTACTCTGTCTTGGCAGATATAATAAGTCGACTATTCTACAAGTGTGTCCTTTTCAGGACAGTAACTTGTCTATAGATGAAAAGAGGCAATTCTTGCCTAGTGGCTGTCTCACCACAACTGGAGTAACTGCAAAGATGCTCAATTTCTTCTTAGAATCCAAGACAGGAAGCTGTCAGTAGCAGACAGGTCTCTAATCAAAATGAACATTAATACAGAAATGTTTGTAACGTCAATTCTGTGGACTTCTGACCTTTTGAAAACCAACTATCCATGTAAGGCAATCTGGACTGTTGTCTGTTAATTCCTCTCAGCTAGTTCTAAATAAAATATAGAAAA
>NW_021606839.1:0-1619 GCF_004785775.1 Grammomys surdaster | reverse complement strand
AACTCAGAAATCTGCCTGCCTCTGCCTCCCAAGTGCTGGGATTAAAGATGTGCACCACCACTGCCAAGAGAATTTTTGTATATGAAATCTCTCTGAAATGTCAAGAGACCATTAGAATAAGGGAAATTCTGGTTAGAATCACAAGTTTTACATGGTATTTCCTTTACAGTTCTTTGCTTTTTTGGGAGAGTATCCAGTGCTATATTCTTTGAGATCTCTCCTTACCCCTTATCTAGCTTTAAATGGAAACTTTTGAGTTGAAAAACATTAACTGTTCTGAATAAGGAAATATATTTCTATACATATAATAATTTTAGCACTTAAATTTACCCTTCCAATTACCTCTTTACTTATAAGAGAATATAATAGCACTTAGTACATGGAATATGTAAAAGGGAAGCAAAGTCAAGACTGAGCCCAAGGAGTACCTTGACTTTAGCTGATTTTATTAGATTCACTAAGCTTCCATTTACAGAGCTAGGAAGGGGGGCTACTTTGAGTGTAGAGATAGAAACCAGGACCATGGGTTTCGATGTGAGAGAAAGATACTCTTTATAAATTACATTTTATCTTATGTATTTTCATGACTAAACTTTTTTTTTACAAGAGATGAAACACTTTCAGTCTTAGGAATTGAGAGGTCTAATTCCAAGAGGACTTACATACTGAGTGTAACGAATGGGAAGACTTATGTGATGGAATAAAACTCTAGTGTGACTTTTAACTGTAGTTCGTTTCCCTCTTAGGATTCTTTGTTTGATGTTTTATTGTCATTTTAGATAGGGTCTCACTAAGAAGCATGTATGGCCTGACAATTGCTTTGTAGACCAGGCTGATCTTCATCTAAGAGACATCTGCCTACATGTCTCTGCTAGCAATGCTGGAATCGAAAGCAAGTACACACACCCCAGGCTTCCATCTTATTTAGACATAGGTCTCCCTATGTATTCCAGGCTAGCTAGGAAATAAAGATCCTCCTTCCTCAGCTCAGCTACCAAGTATGAGCTGCCACCTACTCTGTCCCTTTAAGTTCATTTTTTTTTTTTTACAAAGTCTTCTCAGGTTTGGCTTACTAAGGATTGTACCTGGCATAACGTGCCACCAACCACTCTCAGTGCCAGAGTAGATAAGATGAGTGGCCTGTTTTCCAACTCTGTTCTCAGTGTTGTTCTTCAGATCCATGTGAGAGGAAATATTAATTATAACAAGAGGTGAAGAGTGATGACTCAATCACTTAGAGCATTGGATGTTCTTGTAGAGGACCTGGGTTTTCCAATACCTACAAGACTTCACATACTGTATTGTGGCAGTGTACGCAAGTCAATGCCGCCTCTCCTCCATCTTGTATTGTTGCTGAGGCCATTACTGGTTTAACTAGAATTTGATTTCCTTTAAGAATACTATGGAAATTACTCAACTTCATTTCTAGGAACCCAAGGTCAGGATATCCTAGAAGACTTATCTCAGCCTGGAATTCTCTCTGGCTAACTGCTTTCCTAGATTCTATTAGAGACAGGCTGCTTCTGGGAGGAACCCACTTCAGCCCTCAGGACACTCAGTGATTCTGACCGATAAGTTTACTTACCCAGGATTAGGATTGAAGAGCGATTTGGTGTTCA
>NW_021606838.1:0-2509 GCF_004785775.1 Grammomys surdaster | reverse complement strand
ACATGAATAATCAATAGTCATCAGTCATAGTTCATGGGAAATCAGAAGTAAATAAAGCTGAAATATCAATAGTCATCAGTCAAAGATAATAGTAAGTCAGAAATAATGAACCTGAATAATCACTATTCACCATTCGTGGATAATTGTAAACCAGAAATAAATGAACATGAATAATCAATAGTCATCAGTATTAGTCCATGGATAAAAAGAAATAAATAAAACTGAAATATATACAGTCTTCACTCGAGTGACGCACCCCCTTGCGACGCTGATGCCAACTTTATTCCTTCACTAGGACGTTGAAAGTTGCTCCTCTCAGAAGTCTCCACGGCAACCGTCCTAGCAACAGTCTAGCAATGGCGAGATTCTAATAGCCCTGGGTTCTACAGGCCCTTCAGAGTTGAGGAGCACAAAGGGCCTAGAGACAATGGAGATATGAGAGAGCTGTCTGCCAACCTGCGAACTGAAAAGCAAGAAAAAGTTAGTCCAGAAAGAGGCTCGGAGAAAACCATCTCCGCTTGGAGGAAAATAAAGATTGTGAGGCCGAACTGAAAACAAAATCAAGAGAACTTGTTTTATAATGGGAATGGTGTTACTAGTCACTGGAAAAAGGATCGGCCAAAATAAATGGCGTTGAGACAATTCTAGTAAAAGAGGGGGAAATAAACCTTTAAATTTTTTTTTCCAGATAGGGATTATCTGTGTAGGACTAGCTGTCCTGGAACTCACATTGCAGACAAGGCTGGCCTCAAAGTTAAAGATTTGCCTGTCTCTGCTTCCCGAGTGCTGGGATTGGAGGCATGCAGGGGCAGGCTGGATCTTCCCTGTGAGTTAAAAGCTAGCCTAGTATACAGAGGAAGTTCCCAGGACAGACAAGGCAAAGCCACTGTAATCCAGCACTTGAGAGACTGAGACAGGAGGAGGATCATGAGTTCCAGCTCTTAGTGGGAAGACACAAGAAAGAAATACAAAGAAGAACAGAGAAGAAAATAGAGAATGGCAAAGTGGTATGGTTGGAGCCCAGTGGGTGAAGTGGTGAAAACAAGAATATACATGTGACTGTGTGTGTGTGTGCGTGTGTGTGTGTATTCTAATATCCAAAACAAACAAACAAACAAAAACAAAACAAAATAACTAAAAAAAATAGTCATCAGTCATAGATACTAGTAAGTCAGAAATAAATTAACAGGAATAATCAATATTCACCATTCGTGGATACTAGTAAATCAGAAATAAATGAACATGAATAATTAATGGTCGTCATCCATAATTCATGGCAAGTCAGAAATAAAGCTGAAATATCAATAGTCATGAGTCATAGATAATAGTAAGTCAGATATAAATGAATATGAATTATCAAAATTCACCATTCGTGGATAATAGTAAATCAGAAATAAATGAACTTGAATAATCAATAGTCATCAGTCATAGTTCATAGGAAATCAGAAAGAAGTAAATCTGAAGTATCGAAAGTCATGAGTCATAAATAAACGTAACTCAGAAATAAATGAAGAGAATAATCAATATTCACAATTCGTGGATAATAGTAAAGCAGAAATAAAGGAACGTGAATAACCAAAAGTCATCAGTCATAGTTAATAGAAAATCAGAAATAAATAAAGTGGACATATCAATAGTCATCAGTCACAGATAATAGTAAGTCAAAATAAATGAACATCAGTCATAGATAATGGTAAGTCTGAAATAAATAAACATGAATAATCAGTTTTCACAATTCATGGATAATAGTAAATCAGAAATAAATTAACAGGAATAATCAATATACACCATTCGTGGATAATAGTAAATCAGATATAAATGTGCATGAATAATCAATAGTCATCAGTCAAACATAATAGTAAACCCGAAAAAAATTAGGTGTAATATCAAGAGTCATCAGTCATAGATAAAAGTAAGTCACATTTAAATGAACCGGAATAATCAATATTCACCATTCGTGGATCATAGTTAAACAGAAATAAATGAACATGAATAATCAATAGTCATCAGTCATAGTTCATGGCAAATCATAAATACATAAAGCTGAAGTATCAATAGTCATCAATCATAAATACTAGTAAGTCAGAAATAAATAAACATGAATAATCAATATTCATGATTCATGGATATTATTAATCAGAAATAAATGAACATGAATAATCAATAATCATCAGTATAACTTCATGGAAAATGAGAAATAAATAGAGCTGAAGTATCAAGAGTCATCAGTCATAGATAATAATAAGTCAGAAATAAATGAACAGGAATAATCAATATTCATGATTCGTGGATAAAAATAAAGCAGAAATAAACGAACATGAATAACCAAAAGTCATCAGTCATAGTAAATAGGAAATCAGAAATAAATAAAGCTGAATTATCAATAGTCATCAGTCATAGATAAAGGTAAATCAGAAATAAATGAACATGAATAATCAATATTCACCATTCGTGGATAATAGTAAATCTGAAAAAAAGAACATGAATAATCAATAGTCATCAGTCATAA
>NW_021606837.1:0-1287 GCF_004785775.1 Grammomys surdaster | reverse complement strand
ATTACTGTAGTTATATACAAATGTATCACAAATGAAGGATATATGATAAGTCATAGATATAAGTGAAAAAAATCAACCTCCTACATTAAAAAGTAGAACACACATCAAGATTGTGCTCAGACTGAAGTCAGAGGAGCTTCCTCTAACAGTGTCTGAGGACTGGACAGATTAGCATAGAATTGTACTTTCCTTAGGCAAATTTCATACTAAGCCTAAAAGGTTAACATTGCATAAAACACAAAGAAGCTTGTAAACAGAAGCAAATATTTGCAAAGGAAAAATACACACCAGTTGTCAGAATAGATACAGACATAGATATTGTGGCTAAATTACATGAAAACTGAATGAAAGCTGAGTTCACACCAAGAATTCAAATCTCTTTCAACACCTAAAACTAATCAACGTAACACTCTATTATTATGTTGGGATATTTGAACCTGTTTTTAGTTAGTGTGTGGTTCTGCCCAATAAGACACATTTAATCGCTCTGGAAGGATTGAAGCAAGCCTTTAATTAATATTCACTTCAAACTCAAACGATGAAGGTAGGTTTAGTATGTAGAAGGAAACCACCATGTTTGAAAAATGATGTCTAATTAAGTGGCAGAAAATACAGAATATTAGAAAAAAATCTGACAGAATAGGGTATGCCCAACTCTCCTGATGCTGAGAGCCAATCTGACTCCATTTTGCATTTAGACTCCATTTTAAAAAGAATAGTTTTAAGTTTTGTTTTCCCTCAGCTATTTCTGAAAGCAGATGGCCAATGGTCACTGCACATAAGGAAAGTGAATGCTGTGTCCTGAACCAGACTAAAACATTGAGCTGCAAGATTTCTGCCATGGCAAGATGCCCAGCTTCCATGAAATTCCCCCAAACACATTAGCCCCTTCCCTGCCTGTATAAATAGCCTGAGAACATACAGCTCGAGGGACCTTGATCAGAAAACTTGACTTGGTCTCATACTTTGCATCTCCTGTCCCTTCCATTCTCTCCCATTTTCTCTGAGGGTACCCTGTTGAAGGTCCCGTGGGTAGAGGCATCCTGAGATGAGAGAGGAAATGGAACCTACTTAAGAGAGAGAAACAGGGTCCTGGAAGAAGAGAATACAGTAATGGAATACAGTAGAGTTCATGGAGAACAGTACAGTAGAGTTGAGTGTGTAAAGCAACAGAGGGGGAGAAGGAAGCAATTTTACTGGATGTGCTTTACAGAGACAGATTGAAGAGAGAACATGCTAAATACAGGCAAAGACAGAATGAGCAAGAGACAGACATGGACACAGAAG
>NW_021606836.1:0-1538 GCF_004785775.1 Grammomys surdaster | reverse complement strand
AGTTTGAGGCTAGCCTGGTCTACAGAGTGAGAGGGCTCCTTCTTAGTCTCTGAAAAACTGTCACAATTAGGGGAAAGACCAGGAGAAAAAGCCTTATATCACATATAGAAGATAATACTTAACTCAGAAATCAGAGGGGAACAAAGTGTCCAAAAGGAAGCACAAGAATTCTGTGTCCAATGATGGAAAGTACATGCCTGGCTTTGATATCTTGTTCTGTCTGTTTATCTGCCCCATCTCTGTAATACTCACATAGAAGAGGTTAGCAGGGGTAAGGGGGGGCTGAGAATACTGATACAAGAGGTAGCGTTTTCTCTCAAGAAGTCACTGAGACAGAGCTCACACCAAAATGAACATAACATATATGGCCCTATGCCTCAGCCCACACTCCACACTATGGGAGTCCCAGGGAAGACTGGGAAAGGCCGTAAAAAATGAAGCCTTGTCAACCAGCAGGTTAGTTTCCGAGACAAAGAAAGGGAGCCAGAGATTACAGACATGGACACCTTGAACATTTTATCTCTTAGGGCTGCCTGATGTAGAATAGATTTAGATAGTCATCAATTAATTGAGTGTTTCAAAAAGGGTAGGAGAGCCAGGCATGGTAGCACATGCCTTTAATGCCAGCACTCGGGTGACAGAGGCAAGCTAAGCTCTGTGAGTTCAAAGATAGAATGGCTCATATTAGAGTTTCATAGCAGGATGGTTTCCTGCTGCTGCTACATGATTTGAAACAAGCACGGTGACGTGGGAGGAGCTAATGTGGGAGGAGCGAGGAAAGAAAGAGGAGGAGCTAGGAGGAAGGGAGAGGAGCGATGTGGCAGCCATGGAGAACTACGGGATGCTTCAAGGACAGTCCTGGGTAACAAATTTTATCTAAGGTTAGGTATTGGGTAACGACTCTAATTGTGTGGGCATCTTGTTTATTGAGCATTTCCAAATATAAAAAAGCCTTTATATAATCTTTAAGAATGAGAGTCTTCATTCTACTGGGAGCCACGGGCATGGCGGGTACTGTCTGAGGTTCAGTCGAACATTGTGGACAGCGTGGTGGATTGACAGATCTAGCCACCACGCTGGCATCTCGTGGGTGCCAGGGTCGGTGCTTCTGGCTGGTCTTGCCGGTCTAGTAGTGGAGCACATGGCCTGAGCTAAGCAGAGCCCTGGTCGTTTAGATAGTCGGCCCGCGCAGCGGCCCTCTTTAAATATTACCCCGCAGCAACAGAGTTTTGTTTTTGTTTTTTAAGATTTTTTTTTTTAAATTTATGTGAGTACACAGTAGCTGTCTTCAGACACCCAGCAGAGGGCACCAGATCCCTTTACAGATGGTTGTGAGCCACCATGTGGTTGCTGGGAATTGAACTCAGGACCTTTGGAAGAGCAGTTAGTGCTCTTAACCACTGAGCCATCTCTCTAGCCCTATTAGAGAGTTTTAGGACAGCCAGATCTACATAGTAAGTACTGCTTACAAAAGAAAGGAAGGAAGAAAGGAAGGAAGGAAGGAAGGAAGGAAGGAAGGAAGAAAGGAAGGAAGGAAG
>NW_021606835.1:0-12655 GCF_004785775.1 Grammomys surdaster | reverse complement strand
GGGGGGTCTTAGACAAGTTCACAACCCCAAAACACTGATGTGAGACAAGTCACATCGATGGTCAAAGGCTTTAGGCTGTCGACGATGGGCAAAGTCAAGGGACTCTGATGTGGGTGAAAGGAGGGTGAGAGCCCTGTCTTAGGCCATGTAGGCTGCACCCACTCCCAGCACCATGCACTCCTTTTCGGCTGCATTGGGTGGGCCCCTGGGAAGTGGACCTACAATAATCCCGTCATTGGGCTAACTCACAGCCATCCTAGTCTCTTGTAAATGTTCAAGTTACCAACCATTTGTCAGTTTGGGGTGTAATATTGTCATAAAGGAAGGCTCCCCAATGTTAGCGGCCATATCAAGGGTGGCCTTGGTTTAGGAAAAAGCCAATTTTTGTTGTGGTGATCAAGAGGCCAAGCTCTCTAGCGAGAGAAATGAGGGCAAAGCCAGGAATACCAGGAACCCTTCTGGAGGGCGTGGAAGTCTAGGGGTCGACCGTAGGGGGAGGCAGGGGAGCTGACAGCTGTGTCAGTCTCCTGCGGAGTCACTTCTGGATCCTCTGCAATTTTCAGCTGATGGTAATGAACTTCAACTGCCTTCTTGATGGCAGCATCAACCTGGTTCCGTGGACGACAGGTCACGGGCGATGATCTCTGTCTTGCTCAATCTTGATGTCGTGCGCACATCCTCTCAATGAGGGTCTGTCCGGATGGGTCCGTGCCTCGAGCCCCACGTCTGCGTGCCACTTGGCCCGACCGGCGGGTCCTGGTTATTCGTGGGGGCGAGGAGGACTGGAACCTGCTATTCTTCAGAAGATATGGTACACTGCTTGAGTTATGGTCTCCCTGCTATTCTTCAGATGATATGGTACACTGCTTTGAGTCTATCTGCAGTTGCCAAGCAGGATCTTGCAGTTGCCCAGCTTCAGGGGACCTTGTGCAGGTGGGAAAAGGTAGGGGGTGAGGGTAAGGGCGAGGCTCCTGGCTTCTGGTCCATCTGGGTTAGAACTTCTAATAGCAGGCATCACGGGTGATTCAATTTTACCTGGAAAGAAAAAAGAAGGGGATTCTCAGGGAGATTTCTCTTCCCTGGATTTAAATTGTTAATCATCGTATTTATGATTGGGCCTGGCTTTGTGAGGGTATCTATTTTTTCCATTAATATTTGTGGTAGCCGGTTAGCTGTGCCTTCTGTGGTATTGGGCAGGCATATCAGTCCTCGGCTCCATAAGGGAACTGGGACTGGGGCATTCCCTTTATGGGTATGAGGGTCCTTCCCCATATCTGTGGCAAAGTTTTGTTGGTCTTGGTGGTGCCCAAGGTCACCAACATGGTCAGCAAGAGATTTGCCATGAGCTTTCAGCTTTAGAGAGAGAAAAGTGAACAAGGCATGATGGAGAGTATTTCAGGGGGACTCCTTCTGAGGGGGTACCGTTCCCCCTCTTTTGTTTTTAAAGCCAATTTTTCAGAGTTCTTGTAAAATCAGGGCAGAAGCGCCAACAGTTGCTCCTTCCACACTCAGAGAGTCATGAAGGCCTTATTTAAGGATATATAAATCTATATTAATAATCTTTTGTCAAAGGACTTTTATAGCTCCACTGACAATTAATCAGACTATATGATATATCGATTAGAAATACCTTTTTCTACTTTTTGTGAGATTACCTCTCTTTTGTCAATTAACTGTTGAGGAAGTTAGGGTTTACCTCTCTCTTGAGAATATTGAACAGAGATTTAAATTCTTTTGTGGAGAGCTTAAAATAGTATCTTAGCCAATTTGCATCTCCTAGAAACTTTTGAAATTAATTTAAAATAAATAGACTCCCTTTTTTTTTAAATCCTTTATCTGTGTGGGTTTTTTATTGGGTATTATACATATTTACCTTTCAATGTTGTCTCCTTTCTCATTCTCCCCCCAAATCCCTTATCCCCTACCCCTTCCTCCTAATTTTTGTGATGGTGTGCTCCAAACATCCTCCCAGTCCCATCTCCCTGCTCTCGAATTCCAACACAGTAGGGGATCCAAACTTTTGGGGACCTTGGCCCTCCACTTTCACTGGAGTCTAACAAGGTCACCCTCAATTCCCTATACAGGTGCTTGAGTCCCTCCCTTTGTGCTCTCTGGTTGGTGGTTTAGACTTTGGGAGTTCTGGTTGAAACTTTTGATGCTCCTTCTAAAAAGGACCAACGCATTCATACTTTGGTCTTCCTTCTTCTATGTGAGTTTTATGTGGTCTATACGAAGATTCTTAGAAATTGTGAGCTTTTGGGCTAATATCCACTTATCAGTGAGTGCATACCATGTATGTTCCTTTGAGATTGGGTCATCTCACTCAAGATGATATTTTCCAGCTCCATCCATTTGCCTAGGAATTTTGTGAACTGATTGTTTTTAATAGATGAGTAGTACTCCATTGTATAAATGTACCACATTTTCTGCATCCATTCTTCTGTTGAAGGGCATCTGGGTTCTTTCCAACTTCTGGCTATTATAAATAAGGCTGCTATGAACATGGTGGAGCATGTGTCCCTGTTGTATGTTGAAACTTCTTTTGGGTATATGCCCAGGAGTGGTATAGCTGGGTCCCTAGGTAACGCTATGTTCAATTTTCTGAGATACCGCCAGACTGCCTTCCATAGTGGTTGTACCAGTTTACAATCCCACCAACAGAGCAGCCATATTTATAATAGACAGAAACTAGAAAGAACCCAGATGTCTCATGATTAAGCACCTTAATTTTAACTATCAATAATGTTTTACTGCTAGGGATGTACTCTGTGTTGTTACAAGTTAGACACTCCAAAAATATAAAATATAATATGTTCTTTTGTGAAATAACTGTTTATATATATATATATATATATATATATATATATATATATGTGTGTGTGTGTGTGTGTGTGTGTGTGTGTGTATGTGTGTGTGTGTATGTGCGTCTGTATTTATATACATTTGTATATAAATATATATGTATGTGTGTGAGTATGTGTGTGTGTATCTGTATGTATATGTAAATTTACATTTAAATTTTTGGAAATGCTATTAAGGACAACAGTTAAAGTTGAAAAAAATTCATGAAAAATTTTAAATCCCATAAGAACAATGAGAATCTAGAGTTTTTACTAAGAACCTTTCCTCTATCCTTCATCAAAATTCAGTGAGCCAGAAACTCCATCCCAGTCAGGTGCAATAAAAAAAAATCACAAAGGTCTCTTTTCATTCAATTCTCAGTCATTGTGCTGAAATCCTGGAGATAGACATTTGTCAATACTTTTCACTCTGCCTCAATTGACTTTATGGGTTAGTTCTTTATGAAATTCAGCATAATGTAAGTTGGATACGTACCAATAACCATTGGAAGTAGTGATAAAAAGATTTATTTTACAGTGAGGTGGATAAAGTCAAGGTTTTTGACATACTGGTCAAATGCACTGATACTGAGGTATGACTCCAGTCTTTTCTACACCTTTCTGAAACTGGTTCTTGCTACATAGTTCATGCTGGCCATGACTATATTGTTATCTATACATGCTGGCCATACTCATATGTACATATAAATATGAATATAAATATAAAATGTGTGTATGTGTATGTATATACACATGTATACATATATATATATATATATATATATATATGTATGTATTATATAGATAAATATAAATGCATATGTGTACATATATACATATATCCATGGCTATACTGGTATGGCTATACCTACTGGCCATACTCAATCTGTATCACAGAGTAGTTTTGGCCTACGTTCATCTTTTGGTTTCAGCCTTATGATTGCTGAAATTATAAGCTTATGATTATAATTATAATCAGCTTGTTTTTAAAACAGACTTTTTGATTTGTTTGTTTTTCTTTTTCATTTATTAAAGAGAAACTTAAAAAATTTTTAAAGTATAAAAGTAAAATAACTATAATAAAATGTACCAGGAGAACTTCAGCATTAGATTTCAATTCACTGAAAACTCATCAACTTGAAGTTAGACCCAAAGATATTGTACAAGCTGAACAATAGCAAGAAAACAAACAAAAAATGAAAAACATATATTGAACTTCTGAAATCTAAAAGACACAATTAAGCAAACCAATATTCACTGTTATCATTAGTTTTATAATTCATCTTAGTTAAGTTGTATCACTTAGCAATTAATATGTATACTATCAAAGTGATTGGGTGTGTGTTTTGCAAATATAGTTAATATAGTAGAAATGAATCCATCTTATTATTTTATTGGGATTAACAGAAACAAGGCTCAATAACTGATCGGATACATCAGACCAAGAAAAGGGTAGAATTCACCTGGACTGATAAAATTATGGTTGTTTAACATTAGTGCCAGTACCTCACACTAACTTATGATCAGATACCTATCAAAGACTTACAAGCAGAGGATTGCCTATCTGTCTCTAGAAATTTGTTTTGGTACCCTATTGTTGATATGGCATACCTGACTGCTTTCTTTTATTATTATTATTATTATTATTATTATTATTATTATTAATCTGTTGAAATTTGGACCTATAGCCACTGTTTTCTACTCTGACCTTAGCTCAGAATTTATCCTTGAAGCTGAGGAATCTAGCCTTTCCAGCAGCAGCTCCTTCTTTGTCTAAACAGATATTACTCAGCCTCCTAAACTCTGCTGAAGACTGATAACTTGTTTTTATTCCGGAAACCACATATATGCACATAGATATGTTTATGTACTATGTGGTATGTGATAGAAGGGACAATATTAGTGAATTTTGGAGTAATACACCCACCTTTACCTTATTAAAGGACGGTGGGATTCTATGACAAATTATCACTGAAATCACTAAATCTTGTGACTTTTATTGTTATTCAATAAATTCCAATAATTGTACAAGATACAGTATGTTCATCTACGTTTCTGGCAGTATGCTTATGACATTCTTTCTAGAATATTTGACTATTACTTTAGTGTCACGTATGGAATTCTTTAGAAAAATATTCAGCTTCAAAACGCAACATCAATTCTTGCTTAAGAGTTTTCATCCTGCTGGCACACCTTCAAGTTGAAGATGTGCTGTCACCCTCTGTTTCTTTGAGGAATATAGATTGATGCATAGAATTAATGGTATGTCAAAAGGAGAAGTGTTTGGAAAAAAAAAGCACTTGAAGAAATAATGACCAAAGTCTTTCTAAATGTCACAAAGAAGAATAATTTGCATATTCAAAAATTCAAAGAAGTCCAAGTAGAATGCATGCAAAAACTAAACAGACCATAGCTAAATTTGTGAAAAGAGAGAGAGAGAGAGGGAGAGAGAGAGAGAGAATGATTAAAGCAATCAGGAAAAAAAACTGATCCAATACAGAATAACAACATTTAAATAATAGTTGTGTTTTTTAACAGAAACAATGGAGGATAAAAAGGAGTCTTAGCATATTAGCATATTCAAAGCACTCAAAAAAACTCTTATGTAAGAATTCTTTATCAAGCAAAGTTGTTTTTGTTGCATGAAGACAAAGTAAAGACAGCCTCAAATGAGAAGGAACTGAAAAACACAATTGGCTTTTTGTTGGCATGACTGGCAATAAATACTAAACTTAGTTCTTCCTAAGGAGAGTAAGTAGTCTCCTATGGACAATGAATGACCATCATTAGAAGTAATTACATACCTTAAGGGATATATTTACAACTTACAAAAATATTTACAGAGCATTACAAAGATATATTACAAAAATATTTATTCAGGTTTGACAAAAAAGGAAGTGCAGTCAAATCTACACTTAGGAGAAAATGTTAGCTGTAAACTCTGCATTCAAAAGGAAGAATTCAAATTAATATTGTAATCTGTCTTCTTTAGAGAATTGTGAAAAATAACTAACTCAAGTTAACATTAAGAAAAAATAAAAATTAAAAGAGTTTGAAGAAATGCATATAATATAAAAACAAATGAATACTTTGTATATAGTGAAGTCTGTTCTTAATATTTTCAAACTAGTTTTCCAGCACAAATGCAAAAATGTATCAGTTCTTTCATATTTCTACAATTAAAATATATAAAGGATTGTACATAGATTTTGCTATCAAATTCAGATATTTAGCAAGGGATTCTGTTCTGTGGCTTTCCATGATGTTTGGACCATTCCTTTACCCACTTTGCATGTGTTTTAGTGAGCTCTCGCAGTTGTATGAAAATACTACAGGTGGCTGATTGTTAAACACCAGAAATATATTTCTTTTTGCAGTTATAACTCCAACCCAAGGGACCAATGAATTAAACATTTCATTAAACTGTACTTCCTTAGACATAAACTATAACTCCCAGCCTTTGGGGCTATAACTAGACCTAGGGCAAGTAAGCTATCAGTGGTCTGCAGCACCCCCAGCCATCCTTTTGCTTTTTATTTTGAAACAGGGTGTCATTAATTTTCTCAGGTTGCTCTTGAACTCATTTTATACCTCCAACTGTCTTTGAACTATAATTCTCTTGCCTCAGTCTACTGTGTAGCTATGATTACATTAGATGCCTGTGCCATCTGACAGTCTTCATGTTTTATTAGCATGTAGTCTAAGAATTAAATATGTCCTATAATACCTATTTGATCATGGCACTAATCTTATTTATAAAACATCAAACTTCATGAGTTAAATACTTTAGAAGGCCTCATTGGCTAGTAAACATCACATTCAGAGGAAGTTTTCAACGTACACATTTGGGAAAAACAAAGTCAGACTAGAGAACTGAGTTCCATACATTTACTTTTAAAACATTTTAATACCTGTTTTCATGATTTTCTACTCATTTTGTTCCTATGGAATTCAGATGTATTATTTGAGAATTTCATTTAATATATTTTGGTCATATTATGTCCTTTCCCCAACTACTTTCAGTTCCTCTCCAATTTCTTTTCCTTTTTCCTTATTTAGTGATTCAGTGAGAGACTGTGAAAATACATATGGTTAATAGTCATTCTGAACTAAATAATGTAACTTGATTGATTATACATTATACCACTATGTCATGAATAGTCACCAATTTCATGGGAGTAATTTGTTATTCTAATTTTAAATAAGAATATACTTTTAATTTCAGACATGGTTGTACAAGCACACAAGGTAAATTCCAGTAATCTGTAATTGAAGGCCATATTTATTGAATTTCTAATTTTGGTAGATTAAAATATGTGTGTATTAAAGAATGTATACATATTTTAGCACAAACACTAGAAAAATTAAAGATTAAGCTTCTATACCTCTTATTAAAATTTTATTTGTTTTAATTTTTTAAATATAAAATATCAATTTTACTTTTGATCATTACATATTCAAAGTTAAGAAGTTCTGCTAAAGCTGAGATCATACCTTTGTGGTAAAATGCTTGCCTTTCAAATCAGAAGACCTGTGTGTGATCCTAAAACCCATGTTTAAAAGCCTGTGTTGTCAGATGTGTTATGGAAGTGTTCTGGGGAATGTTGGATATAATCAAAATATATTGCAAACAAAATTTTAAATAAAATTTTCAAAGAGTGGATGAAAATACTATTTTTCAGAATGCTATTGTGATGGACCACATGTGTAGTTCCAACCCTGGTGAGGCAAAAATAGGTCAATCTCAGGAGCTTGCTGGCAAGTCCCAGGCAAAGGAGAGAAACTGTTTAAAAACATGTGGATGATTCCTATAAACTAAGACACAAGGTTGTTTTTTAGCATCTTTACCATAGCCAAACATGTTAGCATGCATTTGCATGACACATGTGTTCATGCTTGTGTGTGTGTACATACATAATCACACACACACAAACACGAAATTCTAAAACAAAATGATACTGTATAGCTAAAAGTTTTATATGTTAAAATAAATATTTTTGTACTTTTATGCAAATGTGTCTACTTAAGTCTTAGGATATTTTAATAAAAACTAAATTTAAAGAAGAACAAACACACTTTGCCTTCATGTGATCCTAGCTGCACTTTTATATGGACAGAAGACTTTCATGAAACTATGTATAAAATATTCTTGTATTTATTTTTTGTAATAAATTTTTTTTTGTTTGTTTACATACCAAATGCTGTCCCCTCCGTGTTCCTTCCTTATTGAGTTGTTCCTCCAGTCCCTTCCCTTTCTCCTCTGAGAGGGTTGCCCCTCCAGGGTATCACCCCACCCTGGAGCATCAAGTCTCTGCCAGATTAGACACAATCTCCCACTGAGGCTACAGGAGAACAGAGTTCCATGTTGGGGAACAGATAGTGTTGTCTGGCTAAAGTTTCAGGTAGAGCCTGTGCTCCAGTTGTTGGGGGGACCTACATGGAGACTGAGCTACACATTTCCTACATATGTGCCAGGGACCTCATTACAGCACATTATGTTCCTTGATTGGTGTCTCAGTATCTGAGAGCTCCCAGGGATCCAGGTTAGTTAACTCTGTTGCTTTTACTGTAGAATTTCTATCATCTTCAGAACCTTCAATCCTTGCCCTATCTCTTCCTTAGAAGTTCCCAACCTTCATCAAATGTTTGACTCTGGGTATCTGCATCTGTTTCAGTCAGCTGCTGGTAGAGCCTCTCAGAGGACAGTTATGCTAGGCTCCTGAATGAAAGCATGACAAAGCATCATTAATAATGCTAGGGATTGGTGCGTGCCCATGGGATAGGTTTCAATTTGGAACAGTTATTGTTTGGCATTCCTTCAGTTTGCTCCATCTATCACTGCACTTCTTGTAGGCAGGGTAAAGATTGGGTTGAAAGTTTTGTGGGCATGTGTGTAAGATGGGCATTGTTAGCCATATATCTCCAGTGGGGTTCCTTTCTGGCTATAGGAGGTAGCCCCTTCAGGTTCAATATTCCCACTATTGTGAGTCTTGGCTAAAGTCATTCTCATTGATTCCTGGTTGCATCCACTATCCCACATATCTGGTAATTCCTTGAGATGGCTGCTACCTCCCTGACCCCTACCATCTACAGATTTCTATTCATATTCATGGTCATCTGGCCATCTCTCCTATCTCTCTCCATACTTGATCCTGAATTCCCAGTGCCATTCCCCCTTCCTCATCTTCTCTCAAACCTAGCACCCTCTTCCATCTCCTATGACTATTGTATTACCTCCTTTTAAGTGAGATATAAACATTCCTGCTTAGGACTTCCTTTTTATTTAGCTTTTTTGGGCCTGTGGTTTCCTATATTTTATGGCTAATATCTACATATGAGTACATACTATGCCTGTCCTTTTGGGTCTGGGTTATCTCACTCAATATTCTCAAGTTTCATCCATCTCCTCTCAAAATTAATGATGTCTTTATCTTTAATAATTGAATAGTATTCCATTGTGTAGACAAACCACATTCTTTTTATCCATTCTTCAGTTGAGGGACATCTAGGTTGTTTCCAGTTTCTGGCTATTATGAAAAAGCTGCTATGAACATAGTTGAGGAAGCCTCTCTATGGTATAGCAAGACATCGTTAAAGTATATGCCCAGGAATGATACAGTTGGGTCTTGAGGTATATTTATTCTCAATTTCCTTCTTTAAGTGTGTCTCAACCATTAGAGATTTCTTTGTTGAGTATTCTCTGTTTAACTTTGTACCCCAGTTTTGAATTAAGTTATTTAGTTTGTTGAAGTCTAACTTCTTGAGCTCTCTATATATTTTGGATATTAGCCCTTTGTTGAATATAAGGTTAGGGAAGATCTTTTTTCAATCGTCAGGCTACAGAATTTTTTTTTCTCCATTGACAGTATCTGTTGCCTTACAGTAGGTTTTTTGAGTATCATGAGATCTCATTTATCAATTATTGATTTTACTGCCTGAGCCATTGGTGTTGTTTGGCAAAATGTCTCCTGTACCAATGTTTTCAAAGTTATCTCTCACTTTCTCTTCTATAATATTAGTGTATCTGGTTTTATATTGAGGTCCTTGATACACGTAGACTTGAGTTTTGTGCATGGCTATAAAAATGGATATATTTGCATTCTTCTACATCCAGTTAGACCAGCACCATTTGCTGAAGATCCCTTCTTTTATCCACTGTATGGTTTTGGCTGTTTTTTATTTTTTTGTCAAAAATATAATGTCTATAGGTATGGGTTATTGTTTCTGGGTCTTCAATTGTATTCCATTGTTCAAGCTATCTATCCCTATACCAATATGCAGTTTTTAATCACTATTGCTCTATAGTAGAACTTGAGGTCCAGGATAGTGATTCCTCCAGAAGTCCATCTATTCTTCAGGACTGTTTTGGCTATCCTGAGTTCATTGTTTTTCCACATGAAGTTAAGCATACCTCTTTCAATATTCCTGAATTTCTACCCTCAGACTTTCTCATTAAGGAGACTTAAGATATAATTTCCACCATTCTAAAAACTATTCACCAAACTTTAAACTTCTGCTTCACATGTAAAGAACAGAGAGCTCCCACTTGCTATATCATTAGGCTTCACTTTCATGAATGAGCAGTTTCACTAAAATAAAAATATATAAAAAGAAGGCTGATATTAGTTCTAGTTCTGTTTGAAACTAAAATCATCGTTATTTGACACTTTGCTAAATTTAACTTGACTTGTTTGAAGTTCAGAGTTTTCTTTATATAGAAAAATGTAATAGTTCATCTTGTTAACTATAAGATATTTTTCAATATTGCCTGAGATGACCTTATGGGAAATGTTTTAGAAATTAATTTTGTCTAAGTAGGACAACTTGAAAGAGTAGAAATTGCCAGAGTTTATATGTATGTAATTTATATATAGTATTACATTATATAGGTATGTATATGTTCAGGGAGAGATTTACTATTAGAAAGAATATGCTTCCACTCTCACATATAACATGTATTTGAATTTTGAGAAACAAAGGTCAACCAAACAAGCAAACAAACCAAAAACCCAATTCTTCTACTTATGTGAAAAATTCATTATTAAATATTAAGGTCAAAAGCGTTAGTCCAGTCATTACTTGAAAGTAATGCCTAAAAGGGATTAATTTTTAGTCTCAACACTACCTTTATCATTGAAGACATTAATTCCAGGCTAGGAATTTAAAATTACAAGGATAGGTAACAACTTTTAGAGTTTGGAAGAGAGTTTAGTTTTTTTTTTCTAGAATAAAAAAAATTATAGGACTGAATCTCCACTCTTCCATTTTTTACCTTTACACTGATACTTTACTTCAGCTTTCAAAAACAAATGATTACTAGGACTACATACACTTTTGAGGGGACTATATAAACTATTTCACTAAGTCCAGCACTACCCCTCATGAGTGTAAACAAGGTTTCCAATGTAGAAAGGGCTCTTAAGTGAATGGTGTTCAACAAATTAACTTCTATGGTGATCAGATCTGAGTAAGATTTGGAAACCAGTGTTGCTGCATTCAGAAGAAAGGTACTCTGACTTTGTTGCTATAGGGTGGGAATTTATACTTTAATTCACAGCAATTAACCAAGTATATGAAATTCAAGTTTTTGTGGAAATATTTTCAATCTTTCTTATATCTTGACTATTCTAGTTGTTTGCATCTTGTTGCTTTTGCTGTGATGCTCAGATAATTGTGTAACTCCAAATCGTTGCTTCTTAGCCGCTGGCTTAAAAAATACTGTTATATGCTTCTTAGAGTTTACAAGTAGATCTTGTCTCTGTGACTTTCCAACTTGATGATACTCTGGCTTCCTGAAAACATCTCGTTTAGTTGTATTTTTGGCATTTCTTGATTCCTCTGCCTACAATTCTGCTTGTGGAAGTGACTTATGTATAGCTGGACTGCAGCCTTTCTGGTGGAATTCAATTAAGACATAGGTTTATCTATTGTTTTCTCTTAAATTATCCACACAGCTGATCAATGGCTACAGCACATATTGAAATATTATTTTTGGTTGATGTTTGTTAATTTGTTTTTAATGTTTCAAAATAACTTGCCACATCCTACAAAAAAATGTCCTAAAATGGAATCATCTTATTTGAGGTTTCAGGTATGAATATCAAAACATGCCTCCTAGTGTTTCTTATGCCACCAACCCAGCATTATTGAATCCAATTATTTTGAGTAGACCAATATAATTGATGTTTCTTATGCTATTCTATAACAATATGAAGAGAGTAAGAGCATGAGCCAGGAAGTTCTTACCTCTGAATTTTGAGCATCATGTATAGTGTATGTGATAACCTTAGTCCTTTAGAAATTATCAAAGTAAAGCCAAATGTGCTAATAAGCGTAGTGTGTGTTTAGCTGTGAGTATACCACAAGGAGCAGAGAATGCCATATAAGAGTTCACTCTAACACACAGGGCGATAACTTTCCTGCTCTCACATTGCATTTGAATTTCTCATAGAACTGTCAGGATCACTTGAACTAGACTACCTGGAGCTTTTTACACCATAGCTTGATTGAAAACTCATAGAAATATATCATAACTCCAGTATTCCAGCAAAGTATCACTCATATATTTAACCCAGAAGCTCAGAAACTCATGAAGCTATCATACATGCTCATCATGTTCTTCTGTATTTACCATGTAGTTACTTAAGCATATGATTTGAACATGAATATTTTCTGTTTGAGTTTTGTGTGTATTTTTTAGGAGCCAGCCAAATTTTTATAGCATTATTTTGGATAATAAAAATATTCGACCATCGATGTGACTTGTCACACATCAGTGTTTTGGGGTTGTGAACTTGTCTAAGACCCCCCATAAT
>NW_021606834.1:0-1022 GCF_004785775.1 Grammomys surdaster | reverse complement strand
TTTTCTCCAGTTTGATTTTCTCTTCCATCATGGCTGTAAAGCACTCCACTCATAGTGGATAATGTACCATCTTTAGGACTGCTTTAATAGTTGATCCAAAATATTATTCTTGCTCTCTTGATTGTGTAGTAGAATATAATAGTAAAGTGGATGTTAATATAAAGAAATCATTTTAAAAATTATCTGTCATGAGCAAGTTAATTGTGAACATATGTCAAGTAGGTATGTGAAAGCTTACTAAGTATCAAAAGATAAGTTAGCTGTCCATCTATTTTGTGTTTACTGATCTTATATCCATGCAAAGGTACAGATATGAAGCAGTAGCTGTTGAATCTCCAAGAGACCTCCAAACTGCTCTTCTGGGGATCATATAGGAATATGATGAGCACCAAACACAATCATGCTGGAATTTCCAACCTTCTCTGTCAGCTGTAGCTCATGATTCTAGTGGTATCTTTGGGATTTCAACAAATGATATTTTTTTTATACTGCACTACACTTGAGGTATACGCTCAGGCATACAACTTATATCGTGGAGAGTGTAGATGTTGCAGCTTGTAAAAGATCATCCTATCTTGACTTCATAACTGTTTCCATTCTCACACAAATGAACAAATAAAATCAAAAGACACCCATTATCCAGGCTCTTCCACACTGAATGTTACATGTATCTCTGTCCTCAAAGATATTACAAAGTTATAAAATTATATAAGAGTAAAGACTAATAGAGATGGGTGTGTATCCTCATTCCTCAACTGGATGGTGTGCCTATCTACTGGAGGTGGTCACTCCAGGCTCAATCTCCCCTTATCTGCGAATTTCATATAACGTCATCACAACTGCACCCAGTGAGCTACTTGTTTCCCTGACATATGGATCCATTATATGGATTTGTACAGGCCTTGATCGTTTTATCAATGGAATTGTGTTCAATATTCATGCCTAGCTCAAAAAAATAGTCTTTCCCAGGTCTTTGAAATTTTCTTGCCCTTACATCCTCCCAGTTCTTGTTCCCAATTTCT
>NW_021606833.1:0-3191 GCF_004785775.1 Grammomys surdaster | reverse complement strand
TTTTTTTTTTACCTTTTCACATATATCAATCACTGAGTTTGTCAGTGAGCAGCTCTGGGCTTTGAGAATGAATTTCAGGAAACCTAGGGTGATTATACAGAAATTATATATCTATATACAGAAGCACTGAGGCAGTGTTGAGAGAATTGCTCATCTCTTTATTTTAAATAACACTACATGAGTGAGCTCTGCAGAAGCAAGACTTTGAAACTCCAAGCAACATCCACTTGCTTCTGTACACTTAGAAAACACAATGAAGATACTATGGATTGTTCCTTCAGGTTTTGTCCAAGGAAGACACAGAAAATAGAATAAAGGTTTTTGAATAGAAAGCTGAAATGATACTTATTCAAAATGGGGAACAAAGCTCTTTGCACCTACAATACTAATTACCAGTTTAGTCTGCATTAACCACAACCAGCATCAAAGAGAAGCTTCTCGTTTACAGAGCTCAACCTCTCTCCCCATTGTCTACCTCTAGCTCTTCGATATTCAGGGACAGCTTCATCCTTGACATGTTTGGGTCCACCCTCGGCATTGCTCCTCTCACACTTGTATTCTTTTCATTGGAAAATCCTGCACCATGTGCCTGTAAAAGTATCTTTTATTTGCCAGCTGTAATTGTCATATCAGAGACTTACTACTGAATATGCTAGCCTTTTCTGCTTCTTTCTGAACTCAGGATGGCTAGTTCAACACAGGTTTTCTGGCTCAAAACTCCTCTCCAAGTCTACTGATCCAAACTGGCTTCTCTTGGCTTCTGACTGAATGGCTGCTTTGCTTGCCCTCAAACTAACTCTGGCAATCTGTTCTAATCTTCTGGCTCCTTCTCATTATCTGGCTCATTCTGTCTTCACTTGTGTCTAGCTTGTTCTCTCTGCAATCTGTCTTTGTAAAACTACCATACACACACACTACCCCTGCCCCCCTCTTAAGTAGGTTCTCTCTCCTGTGCTGTTCTTGTCAGAATTGGGCGTATCCTATCTCTGACTCATTCTGTGAAATCTTTCTCTGATTCATCACTTTGTCTGCCACTCAATTAGATGTCACTTTCAAATGTGGCTGCTTCCTTCTACAACCTAACCCTACCTTCATTGTTAGGGACTAAAGGATGTATACTAAGGGCATGCCTGGCCAGGTGGTGGTGGTGCACGCCTTTAATCCCAGCACTTGGGAGGCAGAGGCAGGCGGATTTCTGAGTTCGAGGCCAGCCTGGTCTACAGAGTGTGTTCCAGGACAGCCAGGACTACACAGAGAAACCCTGTCTCAAAAAAACCCCAAAAAAAAAAAAAAGGATGTATACTAAGGGCATGCCTGTATTTCAGACAGATCATACTGTAATCCAGAGCTTGTCTTTATTCCAGCTAGATCACATAGACCTAGAAGGTCTTTGGATATCATTCCTTGACGAAGCAGCCATGTTGCTGGATTAAAATTCCTCTACAGGACAGTCAATAATTTGGGCGCCTATTAACAAATGAATAGGTAACATGACCGAGCTTTATACACACAATGCAGTTGTATTTAGCCACAAAGAAGAAAGAAAAAGTGAGGGTGTATACAGAAGGGCCCTAGAGAGTGAATGTGACCAACATACATGGAAAAAACAGTCCATTGTTTTGTATTCTGAGTATGTGACAAAATAAGTCTCTAATGGTTTCTCACCACCCACTAGGAGACAAAGTCATTATAATGACTGACAAGGCTGTTTTGTTTCCTCTTCTAATGTTTAGAAATTTTTATACACAAGGATGTGTTTCTATATACATTTTTGTAAATGATAATATTTTTTAGTTTCCGTTCAAAGCACATATATCTTATGGGTTGAACAATTAATATTAATCCATTAATAGCCTAAAACATCATACTTTTAAAGAGTTAAAGATATTTACCTGCCAGTTTCTGGAAGATTATTCCTCTCTTCTTTGATGGTAATTAGGATCTTTTAGTAGATATAGTGGTAATACCTACACAGTACTCTCAGGAGGTGTTGACAATGTGGAAAAGCAATAAAAATATTAACACTGAGGGTTAAGGAGTTGAATTAGAATATGTTAGTTAATGGAGATTTGGGTTCTTACAGAATAAAGATGGTAAAAATTTCCACTTTTTCATTCTTGGTCTTTCCATTGTGGTGAGACATTTTATAACTATTTTAATATTTTTGATTATTATAGATTTGTTCAAGTTGTTCATATATTCTTTAAATATTTTTTAGTAAGACTTGAAATTTTTTTATGTGTGCAAGACTTGCCTGCACATTGGCTTGTATATTGTATATATGCCTGGTGCCTTTGGATACTAAAAGAGGCTGTAAGAACACTCTAGAACTGGAGTTACCGATAGTTGTAAGAGTCCATTCTGGTTCTTGGAACCAAACTTATGTCCTCCGCAAGAGCAATCAGTGTTCTTAACTGCTGAGCCGTTCATTTAGCTTTGTTTCCATATTTTTAATTTAATTTGGTAGGTCATGTGTGTCTAGGAATTCATTCATTTCCTCTAGAAATCTAGAAATCTAGAGGAAATAGATATGTAGAGTGAAAAATTATAGATACTGGGTATATAGAATCCTTTTTAGACATATAAAATATTCTTTAGGCTTTCTTTATAAAGACATGGAGAAACCAAGCCATGAAGCCAGTTAGGAATGTGGAAAGACCAGTCACCATTACTGGAACTGGCCTATCTGCAAAGAGAAAGGAAAGAATGCAATGAACTAGGTGGAACCAAGCTGAGAACCAAGTTGAGAACCAAGCTGGGAACCGCAGTGACAGGGCAAGGCCGAAGTAACAGGGCAGGACCACATTCTTGAGAAAGATAAGCGTACAGAGAGCTTTCACCTGACCCTGACTCATGTAGGTTGGGTTCCTTTGGAATGTTCCACTATTTTTATGTTATGCCACCTCAACAACCCCTCATTCCCCTCCCCATTCCTTGGTTTGTGGTTTTTCCCTTTAAAAACCCATCTCAAACTGGCTGTTGGGGTCAATTCAGCTCCTGCGTGGGCATACGAATTGACCGGCAGCTAGTTGTCACACCCTAATAAATCTCACAATTGCTCCGGTACATGGTGTCTCGAGCAGATTACTGGGTGGTCGCGACTTTCTGAGATTTGAGTGAGGGTCTCCCCTCTGCGGAGGTCTTCATATATATATATATATATATATATATATATATATATATATATATAT
>NW_021606832.1:0-7947 GCF_004785775.1 Grammomys surdaster | reverse complement strand
TTTTTTTTTTTATTGGATGATTTATTTACATTTCCTATGTTGTCCCCTTACCCCATCCCCCACCACCCCCTCGGAACCTCCAATCCCCTCGCCCCTCCTCCTTCTTCTCTGTGGATGTAACCTCTATCTACACCCCCCCACTCCCACCTCCCCACCCTCAAAATTCCCACCCCCTGGGGCATCCAGCCTTCATGAGGTCAAGGTTCTCTTCTTCCACCTATGCCCAGCAGGGCCCTCCACTTTTACATATTCAGCTGAAGCCCTGGATCCCCCCCTAAGTGCTCCCAGGCTGGTGGTTTAGACCCTGGGAGCTGTGGTTGGTTGGTATTGTTGCTCTCCTCATGGTGCCGTAAATCCTTTCAGCTCCTTCAGTCTTCACTCTAACTCCTCTATTGAGAACCCCATGATCAGTTCAATGGCTAGTTGTGAGCATCTGCCTCTGAATATGTCTGACTCTTGAAGGCCTCTGAGGAGATATCCATATCAGGCTCTTATCAGCATGCACTTCCTGTCGGGAAGAGGGACTTTTAATGCACATAATTGACCTACAGCCAAATTTGTAGGACCTTTTCTTGATTATTAATTAATGTGAGTGGACCCAGCCCTTGGTGGGGTGGGAGAGGGCAGTTGGCCTAGCAAGCCATGAGGAGAAAGCCAGTAAGCAGCATTGCTCCATGTCTTATGCTTTGGTTCCTGCCTTAAGTTCTTGCCCTGACCTCAGTGGGAGTGCAACCAGAGAGCAGTAAGAAAAAACAAACCACTCCCTCCCCAAGTTGCTCTTGGTCATGGTATTTTATCAAGCAGTGGGAACCCTAAGACATATGTGATAAATACACATCTTAGGTACCTAATATATGTATATGTGTATATTTTCCATCCTGGATTGCCTTCTCAATTTCTGAAGAGTATTTTTTGATAAGTTTAACTAAAATTTTAAAAATATTTAGAAAAATGTATCCTTCTCTCATATCTGACCACAGTTGCCCCTCCCTTCTTTCCTCCTAGCCCCTTCCCCTGACTTTCCCTTTCCACTCCTGTTTTCCTTCCGAAAAGGGCAGGCCTCCCACGGATATCAACCAAATATATATCAAGTTGTAATAAGACTAGGCATTCCCCTCACTGAGGCTGGATGAGGCAGCCCTGTAGGAGGACAAGGGTACAAAAGCAGGCAAAAGAGTCAGAGAGCAGTCCTGCTCACACTTTTAGGAGTCCTACAAGAAGACCAAGCTACACAACCATAAAATATATGCGGAGGGCCTGAGTCAGAGTGATGTAGGCCCCCCGATTGTTGATGCAGTCTCAGTGAGCCCCTATGAGCTTAGGTTAGTTGATTCTGTGAGTTTTCTTGTGGTGTCCTGACCTCTTTGGCTCCTACAATTCTTCTTTCTCTTCTGTAGGATTCCACGAGCTATATGTCCTCTGCATTTGCTCCGATTAGTTGCTGGATGAAGCCGAACTAATGACAGTTAAGCTAGGCCCTGTCTATAAGTATAGCAGAGTTTCTCCTCCCTCCCCCAATTGTTAGTGTTGTTCAGTTTACTAATTTTCTTTTATTGTTACCACTTTTATTTACTGTGAAATATTTGATAACTCCAAAGTAAAAAAGATATGTTTTGATATTTTCTTCTAAAAACTTTATATTTAATCTTTTACATTTAGATCTACAATCAACCTGGAAATTTACTTTGTATAATGTGTATACTTTGTATAATGTGTAGGGTAGAGGTCAAGATTAATTTTATGGTATGGTGTGAAATGGAGGTTCCATATCAGTTAATGTGTTTGGAGGGGAAGGACTAGGAATCCATTTTGCCATTCTTCTACTAAAAGGGGCATCTTTCTCTTAACCTTTTGTAGTTCCATTACAGGTTAGAATAGGTTTGTCAGTTTCACTGAAGGACTCAGGGAGTTTGAATAGGATGGACTGAATTTATAGGTCAATTTGGAGAGAATCTAAGTGTTTATTTCATCAGCCTTCCAATTTGTGCATGCAGTATATTCCTCCATTGGTTTTTAGAGATTTTCTTCTTTTTTTGTTTTTCTATAGCAGTTACAAATATGGTATGATTAACAGTGATTTTTAAGTTGACATAATCTAGATCTAGACATATCTAGACATAAAATCTCACTGAGAAATTGTTTAGATAAGTGGACCTGTGATGGATTTTCTTATTTGGGCCAAGCTAGGAGGATCCAACCTGCAAGTAGGCAGCACTTTTTCTGGGCGCAGCACCAGAGTGCATATGCATTAATTACTCTGATCTTTGTGGTTGTAATATGACCTGTCATGTGACCTCTCTCAAGTGTCACTATATGTCCACCATATTTCCTATTTTTACAGTAGCTCTTTGAAGTAGCTATGAACTGGTTACAACTTCTTGTTTTAAACTGAGGTGAATTCAGTTAAGTAAAGTGAAACTGTTCAGTTAGGATTTTGTTATTACTAAGTTCTGTATTCTTAGTTTGGTGTTCTTAACTTTTAGCCTTTTATATACTCAGGATGCCTAAGTGTATTTACTCTAGGCTTTTGGAAAAATTACAGTTTAGCCTATTTATTTTGTGTGCATGTGTCCACTTGTATGTACATATGCCTGGAAGCAAATGTCTTTATCTGCTGAATCATCTTGCCAGCCTTTAAACATTTAATTGCTATTTAACTGCTTTGAAGATTAAATGCAGTAATTTTTCTGATAGCTTTTATGATAATTGCACTCACATCTGCAGGACCTGTGAATTGTGAGACGGTGATATCTTCTCTGCTGTGATGCTATATATGTCATCGAAAAGGAGTACTGCAGCATCACGAGGACTGATGTCCTAACACCAAGATGTTTGACAAGTGATAACTTTAAGCCATATGGATGTATAGGTTTTCTTTTTGTAATGCTGTTTTTAGTTGGAGCTATGGCCTTGCTGCGTGTCCTAGGCTAGCATTTGGTGTATCCTTTCCCACACTCTGAGTGCTGGGATTGAAGGCTTGAGCAGCCAGCCTGCCTAGTCATTAAATCATGGAGTTGCCCGAAGCCTATGGCTCTTCAACATGTGGGGATTTGTTTGTGCTTTGTCACACAATTTATTCTCATATAGTAGGCCAGCACAAATCCTTATTTAAACCAGCTATTTCACTTTAGAAGGCAAATTGCTTGACACTAAGAGTTATCCTTTCATTTTATGATGCTGATACATTTTTATTTCACATGACTATGTTTTCCTAGGAGCAAGTGGCTGCCTTTGGTGATTGCAGACAGACACCACTGAGATTGAAATGTGCATTGTGCTTTATGAGATTCTTAGAGGTTCATGTAGCTTTATGAATTCCTTAGGTTGCTTGTAATAGGTTTTTGGAATTTCTGTAGTCAAATAGAAATAAAGTAAAAAAAAATCAGATCTAGTATGTATTTGTCTTCAAAGTTTTAGAGGAAACTTAAGAATTGTTGAATTAATCTTTATAAATGTGATCTTAGTCTCCTTTGACCTTCTCTTTGCTCTTTCTCCTTAAGGAGGAAATCAGATCTTTGATCTTTCCTAAATGTATTTACATGTATTGTCTCAAAGACTTGATCAAAATCTCCCTTTTTAGTGTTGTTGGCTTGTCAAAGAAATGCTGCTGTCTCTTCCTTATATCTTTTAAAGGTGTATTAGTCCAAGATTATCACCTTTCAGAGAGAATAGTTATTTGATCTCTTATAGTCCTGGAGATTGTCTTGGGACAAAAGCAAGGAACAAATAAATATGCTTTTCTCTGGGGAAAAAAAAGACAGTGGGAGCTTGTCTCCATTCTACTAGTTTTTACCCCACTTAGCAGTCTTTTTTAAATTAAAGTCTTGTTAAATTCTGGTGAGGTCTTCATTATTATTTCTTTACTTTTATTTTATTTTGTATCTGTTCAGAAAATGCTTTGTGTACCACTGTTCCTTGCCTATGTCCTTGTGCAAGGATCATTTGAAGTTATTTGTATTTCCCCAAATGCTTACATTCTTTCTCTTTCCATGAGCTATGCTGGAACTTGACAAGCCTTCCTATTTCTCTTCCTATAAAAAGTCTATTCGTTCTCCAAGGTTGCATACAGACCTTTCTTTTCTCCTTGTTCCTGCTAAGGGTGATGGTTTAATGCTGAGGGAGGTGCAAACCCATACTGTGAAACTATAAGATGGGTTTCTGCCAGATTGTGAAGGCTGACTCCTCATCCATTTTATACCTCCAACACTGACTTGGGTCTCTTCTCGCTTAGAATTAATCACTCCTCCTTTGTTTTGAACAGTAGTAGTCAGGGTAGGTTAGGGTGCATGATCTTTGGGTCCTCTAGGGAAAACCCACTTCCTTGTACATTCCAGTTTAGATTCTACCTGTATTCATTCCTTTGCTTCTGCCTGCCTTCTGTCTTCAAAGCCAGCAGTGCTATATACTCTCACATGTCACCATGATCCCCCTTCTATCACCTTCCCTCTGAAGGTACTTGTGAATATATTGGTTCCATTCTTGATAGTTCGGGAGAAAGGCAAGCCAGCTGCTTATCACCGTGAACTTTAATTCTAGCCCTAATTAATCCGTAGGTTCCATGGATTAGGGCATGGACAACATTGTGGGGCTTGATATTTTGCATAACAAAATTGTAGATGTACTACGTTATTTTTTTTTAAGTTGGGAAGGGTTCATTTCGACTCACAGTTGGAAGGTATAGTGCCGCATGGCTGGGAAGGCCTGGCCCTAAGAGGATGCTTGCTCACATTTGAGTGACTCAGGAAACAGAGATGAATGCTGGTATTCTATGTTCCAGACATTTTAGACAATACTGCCATTCATTAAACTAATTGTTCTGTGATGTCATTAGATTTAACTCTTAACAAGTTGTAAAGTTTAGACTTAGCTCTAGAAAGTTATAAATTTGAATTAAAAATAAAATAGTCAAGCTCAGTTTTTAGTAAAAGTTCATTACATTGTGGTTATTAATTCAAGGAAGATGTGTGAGTTTGAAATACAAGTTTCTTTTTTTTCATGAAAAAGTTTTTATGATGATTAACATATTGTCAGTTGGACTAGATTCAGAGTTACTTAGGAGACATACCTGGTCATGTTTTTGAGGGTTTGTCCAGAGAGATTGATTGATCTGAGGATGGAAAATGGACGTCATCTCATGATTCTTGCTGCATGACTGAGTAAAATAGGAGAAAAGCAGCCAAGAGAGAGGCAATTTTGTCTTTCTGCTTCTGAGGGTGGGTGCAGTGTGCTGAGGTAATTCATGAAATGTCTTCAATTGAAGACTGAGAAGGAAGTGAAGGTGTAGCACTGTCAGATCTGACCTTGTATGTCAGGCCAGACTTTGAGGAAGTGATGTAATTTAGTTAAGTTAGGCCAAGAGTAGACTAGGATAGAAAGAGTAGCTTGGGTAAATGGTCTATGTTTTGGAAATGGGCAGGATGATAATGTACTTGAGGGAGTGTGAGAAGGCTAGGCTAGCCTGAGAACTGACAGGGTTAGAAGATGGAAAATAGGTTGTCAGAATGAGCTCTTAGCGCGGGGGAGGATTGGATTTTTGTTCTGTGCGCTGAAAAAGAGCTACAGGAAGACTTAATGGGAAGGAGCATAGCTTGATTTAGAGTTTAAAAATGTTCTGTGTGAAAGATTGAATTGGACATCATAAAGAACAGTGGAAGCCATTGTTGGGGGAGGGGTGGCAATGGCCTGTACTAAGGTGGTGCCTAGTGAAGGTGTAGAGGAAAAGACAGTTTGGAAAATGTTTAGAGAAGGCACAATTGGCCTGGCTCCACACTTGACTGATTGTATAATGGAAAGCATCACCTCCTCAGCTTTAGAAGTTACAAATAGTAGTTGTGCTTCTGTTTATTCTGCCACATCATCTGGAGTTGCTGATGAGACTTGCTCCTTTCCTGGTCCTTCCCAGCCCGGTAATATGAAATATGTCCTTTGGCTTCTCACTCTCTGAGCCCTCCTCTCTTTTCTAACTGGTCAACCTGCTCATTTTGGTTCTCTACTTCCTACTTTTTGTCTTGAGTATGGTTAGTATTTTATTGTTTCTCATTGTTCATTTAGGTTTTAGGTTCTAAGGTCTCAGTAAATATTTATTGAAATGAATGCCATAAAAGACCCCACAAATATTGCCATCCAGTTAAAAAATAAATAGAAACCCCTAAACTGCAGCTACTGTTTATTGCTGGTCACTGTTTTTCATGCATATTGTGACATAGTCACTTTGGAAAGTGAGTTTCTAAGGCATCACGTCTCATAATAGCCAGCAGCAAGTAACTAAACATGCCATGTCAGTGTAGATGGGAAGGTGAGGGACGGCTTACAGAACATTGAGACGGTCTTAAAATAGGTAACTGGGAATTTCAAAGTCATCTTGATCTCTCCAGCTGTTTCCTAGTGCAGAATCACAGAACTTGAGAGAATCGAGTGAACTGCTCAGTGTAGTTGCTATAGGTGTGGGATGCAAGGAGAGGAGGAAACTTGTTTCTCTCAGCAGATGTCTTTCCATGTTTAATTATCAGCAGAAGTTCTTTCTTGTCCCAGTAACTCAGTTTTGAATAAGTGTAAGTTTACTAATATAGTTATTTTGACTCCTTTAAACATAATTATAACTTAATTTAACATTAATGGATGCTATAATACATTAGCTACTTTACAATCTGCAGCTTAATTCAGTAATTATTATTATTTTTTTGAGTTTCTACTATGTTGCAGGAATACTGTTGAATTCTGAAATCTTTGATGGATAAAGTTCTATTTGTCCTTAATGAGTACAGATTCTGATACTATATAAACATGATCACAGTATGGATTTAAAAGTCATGGGCTATTATTAGCTTGCCTGAGGGCTTCGTATAACTGAAGATATGATTGTGTTGAGGGAAAAGAGAAGGTTGTTGGTGGGTGGGGAGGAGGGAGAGAGAGGGAGGGAGGGGGAGAGGGAGGGAGGGAGAAAATATGCATTTGTTTTAAAAAGGAAGTGACATTAGACTGAAATTTTGAAGACTGTGTACAAAGTTGATCTGTTAGCCAAGTAAACCCTGAAGGTGAACATGTTAGCATCGGGAGAGTGTGTGCAATGGTGTGGGTATAAAGTCTGGATGAGGACGAGGAGTGTAGCTGATTGTGAGTGTGAGTGTGAGATGGAGAGCAGCTAGGGATGAAGCTACAAAATGAGCCAGGAAGGCAGGGGAAGCCTGATGTCCCAAGCCAAACTTGCAGATATTTACAAACCATGTTTTAAAGGCAGTGAGATTTATATAGTAGTAAATAGTTTATAAATATTTCTGTGTTAAATTTTCATATACACTTCTTGTGTATATATGATATTGAGCACCGTAGGTTTTGGAATATTTGTTGTATTTTTTTCATAAACGCAGAGTTGGTATGCTATTTAAACATCTAGGTGAAAGGCTGTGTATCAGATAAATGTGAACTTAAAAGTAATTTGTTAACAGAAAGCACAGTTTTTATAACCATGTCCCTGTTAGGTAGCTGTGATCCCTAACATGGATGCATGATCAGTAAGGCTGAGAAGACCCGACTCCTCTACATGAGATTAGACAGACATTAAAGGCTTGTCCAAGAGAACACTGAGGCTGTACAACCAAATGCTTTTCACTAAGTAGGATGGCTTTAAGAGTTGTAAAATTGCTTTTCTATTCTGAATGAACAGTTTATACATTTTAAAACAGCTCAGGTTCTCCTTTGTTTCTTCTAAAGCAAATGCCAGGACTGATTGCTTCCACACTCTTCCATTTCTAGAGACCTTTAGGTGGCTTTACTTTAGTCTTTTGTCACTTTCTTGGTTGAGTCATGGAGCCTGATTTTAGACCCTGTGAACTTGCCTTGGGTTGCAGGGAGACAGAGGTTGAAAGGTGATTTGTGGAGCCTTTTCCTTCCTTCCTTCCTTCCTTCCTTCCTTCCTTCCTTCCTTCCTTCCTTCCTCCCTTCCTCCCT
>NW_021606831.1:0-1029 GCF_004785775.1 Grammomys surdaster | reverse complement strand
AGTGAACTGACAGTGCTGAGAGTTTTACATCTGGGTCCACAGGTAGCAGGGTGGGGGGCTGGGGTGAGGGGAGAGAGAGAGAGAGAGAGAGAGAGAGAGAGAGAGAGAGAAAGCGCGAGCCACTAGGCTTGGCTTGGGCTTCTGAAACCCTAAAGCCCACCCCCAGGAACACTCCTCCGCCCCTACCCCATTAAGGCCACACTGTATAATCCTTTCAAATAGTGCCATTCCCTGGTGACCAAGCATTTGAATCTATGAGCCTACGAGGGTCATTCATATTCAAACCACCACAAGGTGGCTCAGTGGTCAGAACACTGGCTGCTCTTGCAGAGGACCCCGGTCAGTTCCGAGCGCCCACATGACAGCTCACCACGTGTAACTTCAGTCCCAGGGATCTAGCACCACCTTCTGGCCTCTTCTGGCAGTCCGCACACATGCAGTGTGCATACACACACATACAGTGGACACATATATGCAAACAAGACATCCATACACATAAAATAAGCTTTAAAACATTGGGACCAACAATGAAGTTTCTTGTATGCGTGCATGCTTATTCTCTGTGCGGCTCCGTGCAGTGCTCCTTCAGTGTGACAACCAAGAGTGTCTGCAGGCACTACTACCTGTCCTCAGAGCAGTCACGCTCAAGTGAGAAGTCTTGAGGGTGCCATGGTAAGCTGGTGTTCTGTGACCAGTAAAAGTGCTGTCCGTAGTCCCTGGCTCTATCTGATTCGGGGACAGGAGAATAGTTCTGATGCTTCTGTCAGCCGTGGTAGCCTGACTCTTCGTGTGACAGCTTCCCTGCCCCCAGATCTGTGGCTTTTAGGAAAGCTCCTTGCTCCTGCACTAAAGTCCCAGGTCTCCATGTTCCTGAGTGTTAGCATTCTGTCTAAACTCCACCCCTACAGTTATCTGGCAACAGCCAGGTAGGCCTGGCCCACTATAAAAGGGGCTGCTTGCCCCTCCTCTCTCTCTTGATCTCTTGCTCTTGCTCTCTTGATTCCTCTGTCCCCTCGCCCCTTCCCCCCC
>NW_021606830.1:0-1096 GCF_004785775.1 Grammomys surdaster | reverse complement strand
CATTGTTCTTTCTAAAGGGCTCATGACTCCTATGATTGGGTAGTTAGCAATGAATTGACAAGGAAGAAAAATATGCTAGAAATTATAGTAAATCATTAATAAAATAACACTATACAGAGTGTTTTGATTGTTTAATATCTTGTTGCAATTATTTATAACATCCTGCCAGCAACACTGGACAAAAATTGCTTGGTTTCTGGGTAAGGAAGGATCTGTGTTTCTCAGTTACATCTGGATTTTTGAGAGAATCCTTGAGGGTAAGTTGAGGACTTGCTGCCATAGCATTTCTCACACTGAATGGCAAACAGTTGTGAAAATGTCAAAAACTCCCTTTTCTTTGTCAAAAGCTGAATCTTGCATCTGGTATTTTGCTTCAAAAAGATAAAGCCCTGTATGACTAAGGGAAAACATGCACACCAATTCTGATATCAGAATTTCACATGTGTTGACAATCTCTGACCAGGTACTAGGAAACAAAGAATCAGAGCATGGAGACTCTGAAACAAACAATATCTTTCATTGCAGCTTTCCACTAGCTCTGTCTCCTATAAGTTACAGGATCACTATTCCTTCCCTTTAGCACAATACAGTTGGGCTGTGGTTAAAACAGGACAAGATAAGGCCTGGCATATAGCAAAGAACTTGACCTATCAAATCCCTCACTGCAGGCAAATTTATTTGCCCTCCTGTCTTCATATTGATTTATTTTGTGCTTTCAAATAGAAACTGGAAACAGATCCATTCAAGAGAGAGATCTCACATCTAGGCATGGACATAAAAATCTATTGTAACCTTGGAGATCTCCAACAGTTGGAGATCCTAAATATCTATTCATATTTCTGTCTACTTCGCCCAAGATCCAAGCAGTTTGCCAGAGAGGTACTTTGCCTTATTGAGCCCAAAGACTGTGACACTTATCTTGTAGTTTTTGCTGCCTGCTGACTAATTAAGATGTGCCATTGTCTCTTTCCACAACTGATTCTATTGTAAGCTTTGATTATATCATTTACTAGAAAATTATGTCTAATAATATATCTTAGAAAATGTTAGAATACTAAGTTCAATATTCTGTGTATGCCTGCTCCATGCATATTTA
>NW_021606829.1:0-7650 GCF_004785775.1 Grammomys surdaster | reverse complement strand
CAGAGGATAGGGGCCACTGAGGAACCCACACGGCTTCCTCTGTAAGCCAGGGTATGGGCAAGGAGCCCTCAGTGGCAACTAGGGAAAACCCAGACCTTGTCTCCCTGTATTACTTTCTTGTGAAATTGGGTTTAACCTTCCTTGTTCCTTTCTGCCAAGGCCTTTTCCTTCCTTATATCCCATTCTTTTCATAATATTAATAGCTTGTTGAGAGTACTCATTAGTTAGTGTCAGTCCCAGGTCTTGTAAAATGTCTCTTCCCCAGAGGTTAACGGGGAGAGGAAGCACATAAGGTATAAAGCTTCCTGTCTGACCCTCTGGCGTCTTCCAAGTCAAGGAGCGTGAACTGACGGTGGGGTTGGCCTCTTATCCCAACCCTTGTAAGGAATGGGATGACTGTGTAACAGGCCACGTTTTTGGCCACCAGTTAGAGGAAATAATACTTTTATCAGCTCCTGTGTCTAAAATTCCTGTAAAGCTCTTCCCTTCTATTGTTAATTGTAAAGTGGGTCTGGTTTTGAGATCTACTACTAAATGAGCAAAGTCAGTTCCTGAAGAACCGAACCTATTGGCACCTCTTGGCGCCCCGGTGGATGGAAAACAATTATGTAAACTTGGAAGAATAACCAATTGAGCAATCCTATCTCCAGGGGAGATAGAAAATATGCCTTGTGGGCAAGAACAGAGAACTTGAAGTTCTCCTGCATAATCTTGGTCTATGACACCAGGATGAACCACAAGCCCCTTCAGGGTAAGAGAGGAGCGGCCTATAATGAGGCCAACGCTTCCCTCAGGCAGGGGACCTTTAAAATCAACCGGGATAGGTTGCACACCCTCATGTGGCATTAATAAGAATTGGGAGATAGAGCGGAGGTCTAACCCTGCGGACCCTCTAGTAGCTCTGTAGTTAGAGATCTCCCCCGGTTGTAGGCTTGTGTCTCATATTTTTTGGGGCCCTGAGACATTGGGCCCGGATATTCGTTTTTTGAAATATTTTCATCTCTTTCTATAGGGGAGGGATCATGTTGAATAATCCTTCCCTGAATGTCCTTAACCGAGCGACATTCATTGGCCCAATGATATCCCTTCCTGCATTTAGTACATAACCCAGGGGTTTTCTTTTATATAGGAGTACGACATTCTCATTTCAAATGACCCTGTTTACCACAATTATAACATACTTTACGGCCGCCAGGACCTGAGCGGCTCTGGCCCTGCAGGATAGCTGTTGCCAGGCCGGCGTTAGTCAGTGGGCCTCCAAGACCTCGGCAGACCTTTATCCAATCTGTCAGCCCTTTGTTTCTCCTAGGGGCAATAGCTGCCTTACATTCTGGTGAGGCATTTTCATATACTAATTGCTCGATCAATGGCTTGACTTGCTCTGGGTCTCCGAAAATTTTGCCTGCTGCTTCTGTCATTCTAGCAACAAATTCTGAGAAGGACTCCTGGGGGGCTTGTAATATTTTTGTTAAATTTCCTCCAGCCTTGCCCCTTTTCGAGAGGGCCTTCCATGCCTTAATTGCGGCGGCGGAAATCTGGCCATATGCTCCCCAATCATAGTTAGTCTGGTCAGCAACATACTGTCCTTGCCCTGTTAATAATTCGAAAGTCCACTGTCTCTGGTTGCCCTCTGCATTAGCGTTGGCCTTTGCCTGTGCTTGAGAAGCGTCGTGCCACAAGGCCTTCCATTCCATATACTGTCCCATATTAGGGAGGGCAGCTTTTACTGTGTTCTGCCAATCATTCGTAGTCATTGCCATAGTGGCAAATCTCTCAAGCTGCATAATTGTAAAATTAGCATCAACTCCATATTTGTTAACCGATTCAGCAAATTCTTTGATAGAAGCATACTCTACAGGCGCGTGGACACGGCCTCCTCCTGCGTCCTCAAACACTGGAAAAGCTTGTAACATTTTTCTTTTGTCTTCCTCTGAAAGGAAGGAGCTTGAGCCGCGTCCGTCCACATGAGGCGGAAGTGCGCCGGGAACATTAGGTTGGGAGGGCACTACAGGCCGAGAGGCCGTCCGGCTTCTATCTCTCGTTTTCCCCTGCTTTAGATTTTGCGGCGGTAACTGTTTACCTATTTCTTCATCTGAGTCCTCTGAGGAAGTTATCCCCTCCGACTCAGAGGCATCACGCCCCAGCACTTCCTTTACCGGATAAAGAGATCTCTTTCTGAGGCTTCCTATTCTCCCGTCTCTCCCAAGAGCGTTCTTTCTCTCATCTCTCACTTCCTTGGACTGTGTGTCTTTGGAAGGGCCTTTTTCCTTAAATATACTTTTTCTTCCTTTTTCTTTCTGAATTCCTAAGCGCTTCTGTCCTGTCTCTGTCTCTGACATGCTGATTTGTACTATTCTCCGAACCCTCACGAAAACCAGGAGTAAAAAAAGTGATGCTGCTAGCACCATGGCGAAAGCCTCTAACGTTCCTGCCAACTGGGGAGGGAAGTGAATCAAATCAAATCGAAACATATCTTTCAGAGAACGTTACCCCGTCCTACGGTTCTGGATTCTCGATGACGAGCGGCGGGTCTTCTAAAAACGTGCCGGCGATGGAAAATTCTCCCGGGTTTTTCGGCACCAAATGTGCGGGGCGCGCGCGTGTAGTCGTCTTGCCGGCGAAACCATACACACACACACACACACACACACACACACACCAGAATCCTTCCGTAGAAAAACGTTTATTCCCATAAACCAAAATGGTGGTAGAAGACGACCCCCAGCCCTGGGAAAAGCCCTTATATACCCTAGAGCGGCGTAATCATCTCTGATTGGCTGCAAACTCGTAGCGCGCCAAACGCCGTGGGATGGGCTTAGCTTTGGCGGGCTTTACCATGGCACATGCACACTTTATTTGTTTACTAGGAAGAATTATGGCTGACAGCGCCACCTAGCGATGGCGGACTTTGCCAGCACCTGCCGCGGCTCCCAACATCTGCCCCTTTTTTGTTTTAAAAACAGAGGGTGGTAGAGGTCCCTGGGAAGGTTACGTAACTTTCATATTTGGGGGTCTCACGGCGGGTCTGAGTCTCTCAGAGGGTGGTGCTCAAATGTTTGAGGCTTTACAGGGTGTATATACCAGAAGCCCTAGGGTGCAGCGGCTGAGGAATTTGTCTACTGGCTATTTCTTTTTAGATTTGTTAAACAGGCACTGGCCAATGTCCCGTGTCTAGGCTGACTGACATTTCTCCACAGCCAGCACCAAAGAATGGTGAGCTCTCTGGCTACGCTACGAGGGTCGCGCACCCACACCTGGCATTCTCAGAATGTGTGCCCCAGGTAGTGGTCACTCGTAATGCCTGTCACCGGGTAAAATCACCATTCGTGGTATACCTCTGGCATATGAGGTCAGCTTATTCCCGTCGTTGGGATCAATTGGCAGCCGGCCTGGAGACAAAAGGATGGAGTTATCTAACTGGCTGTTCTTGGCCTGTCTAGTGTGGTACCGGTTATGACTCAAACCCATGGTCGATCGAGCGAATTCCATCTTGGGGGAATAAGCGTTCAAGAACCAACAGTTCAAGACCGTCTCCCTTACCCTACCAGGTGTAATGGAAACAAGTCCTCCGGGTGCAAGGGCTAAGGGGAACAGAAAGAGAAGCAAACACCCATCCCTGTGCAATGGAGTCATCTCCTAGGGGTGCAAGGGCTGTTTGTCTCAAAATTCAGGTACCACAGCTACAGACAAGAATCAACCAGGCCAAGACTCCTCACTGACCCAGTGTAATGGGCAAATCTTCTGGAGTGCAATGCTGATGGCCTAACATTTAGCACCACCACTCGTGAGGGGGAGACTGCTTATAATTGAGGCAGTGATAACCACACTGCAGGGGAAGCCCCTAGTACTTTGGAAGCGCCTGTGCAAAAATAGCCTTGTCAAGATTTTGTTGAGCTCTGAGTTTGCAACCAACCAAGGATGAATACTAATCCACAACTTAGGGTATACCAAACAGGCCTACTCCCACCCACTTAAAAAAGGGAAGAAAAGGAAAAGAAAAGAAGAAGGCTGAAGAATTCTAGGAGGACAGTCCCTCAGTCAGGGACAGATCCACGCGCGTCGAGTTGATGTTCACCACAGCTGCTCTCAATTTTCTGAGTGTCTCACTGAAGTTTTCTGAGCAGTTTCCTGTAAGATACTGAAACAATTTTCTGGACAGATTAGTTATACGAGTAAAGTTTTTATACTGTACACTGGTGATGTAAAGTGTACCCAGTTTTCTCTCATATCTCAATTGGGCTAATTGAAAGAGGATATCTAATCTCTCTCTCACTAAATCAAGGCATTGATTAAGGATCATTAGCCCGCCTTTTAGTTGGGTACTGGCGGAGGTTTGAAGGTTAACAGTCTCTGCCACCGTGGCTGACAATTGGGGGTAGTGCCCACCTGAACAGAAGTTGACATAGCAATCTCAGTGGCAGTGGCGGTAACGGCACTAATTAATATCGTCGTCACTATGGCTGCAGTTATACCAAAATCTCTTTTTTGTCTAAATAATGACAGAGTGGAAGGAGTCTCCACGGGGATGGGAACCCATCGTGTGACTCTGGCAACCATAGTGCGAGTGAATCTTTAGAATTCCAACACTGGGACATCCAGCAGGTTTTATTGGTACAATTCTTAAAGGTGGAATTTGATAAAATAAACAAAAATACTAGGAACCTGTATCCCTTGGATCAGTACAAGGGCTATCATCAGAGCCTGGAGGGTCTGTCTGGGTGTCACTTAGTCGTCTCGTCAGCCGCTCTGGTAACCAAAACGGATTGTCTTCTTCTTGTGGAAACACACAGACCGCTCCCCTGGCTCTTAATAAAACAATATCTGGGCCCTTCCATTGTCCAGTCAAAATATCTTTCCATTTCACCATCTCTTTCGGCCTCTCAGGCTCTAAACAGTGACGGTCAGCAGCCGAATGGCCCTGACTGTCCAGATTTAAAATATTGAGGGTAAAAAGTGCTATAGAAACGATGACTCGTGGCACTGAGGGTAGAGTCTCCTCGACTCCTCCCTTTTGTTTTATTAGATAAGACTTAAGAGTGTGATGAGCCCGTTCTATGATGTCTTGTCCTAGAGGGTTATAAGGGAGGCCTGTCAGATGGGTTACCTCCATTTGGCGACAAAACTGTCTAAACTTTTGAGAAGTGTACGATGGCCCATTGTCCGTCTTAAGAATTCTAGGCTTCCCCCAGGCACTCCATGTCTCAAGGCAGTGTTGAATAACATGTGCTGCCTTTTCTCCGGTCAACAGAGAAGCAAATATAATTCCAGAATAAGTGTCAATGGAAACATGTAAATATCGTAATTTGCCAAAGGTTGGGATGTGAGTAACATCCATTTGTCAAATCTGTAGTGGCCGAATTCTTCGTGGATTAATTCCTACATGAGGCACTGGTAAAAATTGACAGCAATTCTGACATTGAGTAACTATATCTCTAGCTTCCTTTCTAGTTATCTCAAACCGACGACGTAACGTCTCTGTTGTCACATGAAAGTTTTTATGAAAATCCTTGGCCAAATCTAATTTGGAAGATAAGGCGATAGCAACCAATTTTGTGGCTCGATCCGCTAGGTCATTCCCATGAGACATTGGGCCTGGTAGACCTGAGTGAGCCCTGATATGTGTAATAAAAACTGGGAATCTCTTATTAACTAAGGCGAATCGAATCTTTTGAAAAACTTTTACGAGTCTACTAGATGGTCTAATTAGCCCAGCCACTTTTAAGGCTTTAACTGCATTTACTACATAAAAGGAATCTGAAACAATATTTAAAGGGCCTGGAAAGGTTTCAAGAACCTCCAGAACTACCAAACATTCCACAACTTGAGGTGAGGTCTCATGATATTGTTTGGCAGTGACCTTATTATCAATTACATAAGCACCCACACCTGCCTTTGACCCATCTGTGTAAACAACCACTCCATCCGGGAGCGGCTTTTGAGATAAGACCTGTGGAAATACAATAGCTTGAGTTAAGGCAAACTGTAAAATGGGATGTTTAGGGTAGTGATTATCTATTTGACCATTAAAGGAGGTGACCAACACGGCCCAAACATCAGAGGTAGCAGTTAATATTTGAACTTGATGTGCAGTATAAGGCACTATTAAAACTTTAGGCTCCCTTCCAAAATGAGTGACAGCTGCTTTTAATCCCCGTAAGGCAAGCTGAGCAACCGCATCTGGATACCATTCAATAATCTTTGCAGGAGATGCATTAGGATGAATCCATAATAAGGGCCCATCCTGTCATAATACGGCAGTTGGTAAATGTCTGGTTTTAAAGACACACAGATTAAAAGTTTTGGTCTCATCAATGTGTTTTAGCTGAGCTTCCTGCAAGGCATCCTCCACCAATCGCAGGGCATGGTTTGCAGCCGGTGTTAACGCTCTTGGTGAGGAAATATGGGAATCTCCTTCCAGAATGTCAAACAAAGGTTTTAATTCAGCAGAGGGAATTTTCAAAAATGGTCTTAACCAATTTATATCACCTAATAACTTTTGAAAATCATTTAAGGTATGTAAATGATCTCTGCGAATTTCTAATTTTTGAGGAACTATTTTCTCAGGGTAAATAACTGTCCCTAAAAAGGAACCAATTTCTGAAATTTGAACCTTCTCTGTGGCAATATGTAGACCCCACTGTCTTAATGTAGCAATTAATAAAGGATATGAGTTCTGTAAAATGGTCAACTCTTTATGGCATATTAAAATATCGTCCATAAAATGAATCAAGAGTAGAGAAGGAAATTGTTTCTTAACAGGTTCAAGGGCCATTTGTACATACAGCTGACACATAGTAGGACTATTGGCCATGCCTTGAGGCAAAACTGTCCACTGATATCTTTTATCTGGCTCAAGGTGATTAACAGCAGGTAAGGTGAACGCAAATCTTTGCCTATCTTGCGGGTGTAGGGGAATGGAGAAAAAGCAATCCCTAATGTCTATAATTATTATCCTCCACTGCTTAGGTAAAGCAGAGAGCAGAGGCAGGCCTCGTTGCACTGAGCCAAACAGCTGCATCTGTTTATTAATGGCCCTTAAATCATGGAGAAGTCTCCATTTTCCTGATTTCTTTTTTATAACAAAGATAGGGGTATTCCAAGGAGAAGTAGAAGGTTCTAAATGACCAAGCTGTGTCTGTTCCTCAATCAGCCTTGTAGCAGCTTCCAATTTCTCAGAGGATAGGGGCCACTGAGGAACCCACACGGCTTCCTCTGTAAGCCAGGGTATGGGCAAGGAGCCCTCAGTGGCAACTAGGGAAAACCCAGACCTTGTCTCCCTGTATTACTTTCTTGTGAAATTGGGTTTAACCTTCCTTGTTCCTTTCTGCCAAGGCCTTTTCCTTCCTTATATCCCATTCTTTTCATAATATTAATAGCTTGTTGAGAGTACTCATTAGTTAGTGTCAGTCCCAGGTCTTGTAAAATGTCTCTTCCCCAGAGGTTAACGGGGAGAGGAAGCACATAAGGTATAAAGCTTCCTGTCTGACCCTCTGGCGTCTTCCAAGTCAAGGAGCGTGAACTGACGGTGGGGTTGGCCTCTTATCCCAACCCTTGTAAGGAATGGGATGACTGTGTAACAGGCCACGTTTTTGGCCACCAGTTAGAGGAAATAATACTTTTATCAGCTCCTTGACTTGGAAGACGCCAGAG
>NW_021606828.1:0-1005 GCF_004785775.1 Grammomys surdaster | reverse complement strand
AAAACTTCCCTAACCTAAAGAACAAGATGCCCATAAACATACAAGAACCCTACAGAACACCAAATAGACTAGACCAGAAAAGAAATACCTCCCATCACATAATAATCAAAACATCAGATGCACAAAACAAAGAAAAAATACTAAAAGCAGTAAGGGAAAAAGGTCAAGTAACATACAAAGGCAGACCTATAAGAATTACACCAGAATTCTCACCAGAGACTATAAAAGCCAGAAGAGCCTGGACGGACATCATACAGACCCTAAGAGAACACAATTGCCAGCCCAGATTACTATACCCAGCAAAACTCTCAATCACTATAGATGGTGAAACCAAGATATTCCATGACAAAACCAAATTTGCACAATATCTTCCCACAAACCCAGCACTTCAAAGGATAATTGATGGAAAATGCCAACACAAGGAGGGAAACTACAACCTAGAAAAAGCAAGGAAGTAATCTTCCAACAACCCCAAAAGAAGATAACTATACAAACATAACTTTACCTCTAATAACAAAAATAACAGGAAGCCACAATCATTTTTCCTTAATATCTCTTAACATCAATGGTCTCAATTCCCCAATAAAAATACGCAGACTATCAGACTGGATACACAAACAGGACCCAGAATTTTGCTGCATACAAGAAACACACCTCAGTGATAAAGACAGACACTACCTCAGAATAAAAGGGTGGAAAACAAATTTCCAAGCCAATGGTCCCAAGAAACAAGCTGGAGTAGCCATTCTAATACCAAATAAAATCAACTTTCATCCAAAATTAATCAAAAAAGATAAAGAAGGACACTTCATACTCATCAAAGGAAAAATCTACCAAGGTGAACTCTCAATTCTGAACATCTATGCTCCAAATGCAAGGGCACCTACATACATAAAAGAAACTTTACTAAAGCTCAAAACACACATTACACCTCATACAATAATAGTGGGGGATTTCAACACCCCACTCTCAGCAATGGACAGATCATGGAAACAGAAACTAAAC
>NW_021606827.1:0-2761 GCF_004785775.1 Grammomys surdaster | reverse complement strand
GCTATACCACTCCTAGGCATATACCCAGAAGATGCTCGAACATATAACAAGGACATATGCTCAACTATGTTCATAGCAGCCTTATTTATAATAGCCAGGAGCTGGAAAGAACCCAGATGTCCTTCAACTGAGGAATGGATTCAAAAAATGTGGTATATTTACACAATGGAGTATTACTCAGCTATTAAAAACAATGAATTCGAGAGGTTCCTAGGTAAATGGATGGAACTAGAAATTATCATCCTGAGTGAGGTAAGCCAATCACAAAAGAACACACATGGTATTCACTCACTGATTATTGGATATTAGCCCAGAACCTTGAAATGCCCAAGATGCAACTCACAGGCCACATGAAGCCCATAAAGAAGGAAGACCAAGTGAGGGTGATTCGGTCCTTCTTAGAAGGAGCAACAAAATACTCAAGGGAGCAAATATGGAGACAAAGTGAGGGACAGAAACTGAAGGAGGGGCCGTCTCAAGACCACTCCACCTGAGTATCTATCCCATGTGCAATCACCAAAGGTAGATGCTGATGTGGAAGACAGGAAGTGCATGCTGATAAGAGCCTGATATGGATATCTCCTCAGAGTCCTTCAAGAGTCAGACATATTCAGAGGCAGATGCTCACAACTAGCCATTGAACTGATCATGGGGTTCTCAATGGAGGAGTTAGAGTGAAGACTGAAGGAGAGCTGAAAGGATTCGCGGCACCATGAGGAGAGCAACAATACCAACCAACCACAGCTCCCAGGGTCTAAACCACCAGCCTGGGAGCACTTAGGGGGGGATCCAGGGCTTCAGCTGAATATGTAAAAGTGGAGGGCCCTGCTGGGCATAGGTGGAAGAAGAGAACCTTGACCTCATGAAGGCTGGATGCCCCTGGGGGTGGGAATTTTGAGGGTGGGGAGGTGGGAGTGGGGGGGGTAGATAGAGGTTACATCCACAGAGAAGAAGGAGGAGGGGCGAGGGGATTGGGGGTTCCGAGGGGCTGGTGGGGGATGGGGTAAGGGGACAACGTAGGAAATGTAAATAAATCATCCAATAAAAAAAAAAAAAAGATGTAGTGGAAATGTACCCTAATTGATTAAGTAAAGATGAAAAGAAGCCAATCAGTGGTCAAGGAGGAGGCAGGACTTCCAGGTCCGGAGGGGAAGAGGGAATGCAGGAAAGAGAAACTTGTTTTTGGACTGAGGGAGCAAGACAGACAGGAGGTAGAAGGCTGGAGGCTGTTAGTTCTGGTGGATGCACATCTGCCACTGGAGGATTTCTAACAGAATAGTTGATAATTTAGGATGCTAGGTTCTGCGCCCAGCAATTATGTTATCTGTTGATGATAAGATTGTCTGGTGTTTTCCTTCTCACAGTAATTCAGCTGAGTTCCAGGGAAAGATCACGGCGGCGGCAGAGCATGGGTTTGCAAGAGTGCACCCAAGCTAGCGGGGAAATTTGGGAGTGCTGAGCGGGTTTGGCAGCAGCCAGCTGCGGAGTGGAGAGAGCTCCTGAGAGGCAGAGCCAGCCTTGGTGGAAAAGGCTTTGGCAAAAGGGAAAACATGTGATCTTGGGATCAGTACCCAGCTAGGCTGGTGTTTTTAAATAATCCTCCTTCATTCTATAACGAAGGCTAGGGTTACAGGTACAAATTGTTATGTCTAGATAATTTTAAGAGTGAATTTGAGGATATCAACTCAGGTCTTTATACGTGGATGGTACTTTGCCAATTTAGCTATCTTGCATCAGTTTTATAAGGTAGTGTTTTGTTCATATTCTTAAAAAATATTCATGCAATCAATATTTCCTTCTGTGAACTTTATGGATCAACCAAATAATAGCACTAATTCTATACTAAGAGTTCATGTCAGTCACGATATGAAAAATTAAGTTTTGGAGTTACTCTTTGAGCATATGCATTTTCCAAGACCAAGACAGCTTATTCGCTAAGTACTAGAGTACTCAGCTCAGTCTGCTCATCATAAGCACTTGGAAACTTCATAAATATCTGCTTTCCCAGATCTTACCCCACCCCGATTAACTCAGGCACTGTGCGCATGGAGGCGAGGCTGCCAAGTGACACTGCTGTGCGAGTGTGTTTCTACTTGTTTGTATTGACACATGCATCATCTGCCTATACAATTGTTTTACGGTATTTTCAGATACATCTTGTAATGATATAAATATGTTTATTTCTTTTAGTGGCATGGATTCTTTCCAGAAATATAATTACCTCTGTTTATTTTCTTGTTTGGAAAAGGACTGGATTTTTCTGTTATGTTTTGACCTTATGTTATCCATGAGTTGCTTAGAATTTCAGGTTTAGTCAGGAGATAAGTAAGGTTTTTCTGGTTATTTTTATATGGATATTCTGCATATGGTTGGATCAGGTGGTCAAAATGCTCAAGGCATTGGTTTCATTATATTAGAGGGCTAATGGCAACCAAACAGCAGTTTGCTAGCAGTACAGAGAAGATGCAGAGCACAGGCAACTCAGAACTCTGGACACTAGAGTGTTCCTGCTAGGGTAGGATGTTGATTTCTGGAAGAGAAACAATACATAACCCTAGATTTTTCCAGAGTTTAGAAGTCATGTTCTATTTACAAGAGACTAGGATGGCTGTGAGTTAGCCCAATGACGGGATTATTGTAGGTCCACTTCCCAGGGGCCCACCCAATGCAGCCGAAAAGGAGTGCGTGGTGCTGGGAGTGGGTGCAGCCTACACGGCCTAAGACAGGGCTCTCACCCTCCTTTCACCCACATCAGAGTCCC
>NW_021606826.1:0-2598 GCF_004785775.1 Grammomys surdaster | reverse complement strand
TAGACTAGACCAGAAAAGAAATACCTCCCGTCACATAATAATCAAAACATCAGATGCACAAAACAAAGAAAAAATACTAAAAGCAGTAAGGGAAAAAGGTCAAGTAACATATAAAGGCAGACCTATAAGAATTACACCAGACTTCTCACCAGAGACTATAAAAGCCAGAAGAGCCTGGACTGACATCATACAGACACTAAGAGAACACAATTGCCAGCCCAGATTACTATACCCAGCAAAACTCTCAATCACTATAGATGGTGAAACCAAGATATTCCATGACAAAACCAAATTTGCACAATATCTTAACACAAACCCAGCACTTCGAAGGATAATTGATGGAAAACGGCAACACAAGAAGCGAAACTACAACCTAGAAAAAGCAAGGAAGTAATCTTCCAACAACCCCGAAAGAAGATAACTATACAAACATAATTCTACCTCTAATAACAAAAGTAACAGGAAGCCACAATCATTTTTCCTTAATATCTCTTAACATCAATGGTCTCAATTCCCCAATAAAAAGACACAGACTATAAGACTGGATACACAAACAAGACCCAGAATTTTGCTGCATACAAGAAACGCACCTCAATGACAAAGACAGACACTACCTCAGAATAAAAGAGTGGAAAACAATTTTCCAAGCCAATGGTCCCAAGAAACAAGCTGGAGTAGCCATTCTAATATCAAATAAAATCGACTTTCATCCAAAATTAACCAAAAAAGATAAGGAAGGACACTTCATACTCATCAAAGGAAAAATCTACCAAGGTGAACTCTCAATTCTGAACATCTATGCTCCAAATGCAAGGGCACCTACATACATAAAAGAAACTTTACTAAAGCTCAAAACACACATTACACCTCACACAATAATAGTGGGGGATTTCAACACCCCACCCTCAGCAATGGACAGATCATGGAAACAGAAACTAAACCGAGACACTTTGACATTAACAGAAGTTATGAACCAAATGGACTTAACAGACATTTATAGAACATTTCATCCTAAAACAAAAGAATATACCTTTTTCTCAGCACCTCATGGTACCTTCTCCAAAACAGACTGTATAATTGGTTACAAAACAAGCCTCTACAGATACAAAAAGATTGAAATAATCCCTTGCATCTTATCAGATCACCATGGACTAAGACTGGTCTTTAATAATGACAAAACCAATGGAAAACCCACATGCACATGGAAACTGAACAACTCTCTACTCAATGATGACTTGGTCAAGGAAGAAATAAAGAAAGAAATTAAAGACTTTTTAGAATTCAGTGAAAATGAGGACAAATCATACCAAAACTTGTGGGACTCCAGGAAGGCAGTGATAAGAGGAAAACTCATAGCTCTAAGTGCCTACAAAAAGAAACTGGAAAGAGCACACACTAACAACTTGACTGCACAACTAAAAGCTCTAGAACAAAAACTAGCAAATACACCCAGGAGGAGTAGAAGGCAGGAAATAATCAAACTCAGGGCTGAAATCAACCAAATAGAAAGAGAAAGAACAATACAAAATATCAACAAAACCAGGAGCTGGTTCTTTGAGAAAATCAACAATATATATAAACTGTTAGCCAGATTAACCAGAGGGCACAGAGACAGTATCCAAATTAATAAAATCAGAACAGAAAAGGGAGACATAACAACAGAAACGGAAGAAATTAAAAAAATCATCAGACCCTACTACAAAGGCCTATACTCAACAAAACTGGAAAACCTGGATGAAATGGACAATTTCCCAGATAGATACCAGGTACCAAAGTTAAACCAGGAGCAGATAAACCATCTAAATAGTCCCATAACCCCTAAGGAAATAGCAGCAGTCATTAAAAGTCTCCCCACTAAAAAAAAAGCCCAGGACCAGATGGTTTTAGTGCTGAATTCTATCAGACCTTCAAGGAAGACCTAATACCAATTCTATTCAAACTCTTCCACAAAATAGAAACAGAAGGAACACTATACAATTTGATCTATGAAGCTACAATTACACTCATACCCAAACCCCACAAGGACCCAACAAAGAAAGAGAACTTCAGACCAATCTCCCTTATTAACATCGATGCAAAAATACTCGATAAAATTCTAGCAAACTGAATCCAAGACCACATCAAAACAATCATCCATCATGATCAAGTAGGTTTTATCCCAGGAATGCAGGGATGGTTCAATATTCAGAAATCCATCAATGTAATCCACTATATAAACAAACTTAAAGAAAAAAACCACATGATCATCTCACTAGATGCTGAGAAAGCATTTGACAAAATTCAACATCCCTTCATGATAAAAGTCTTGGAAAGATCAGGAATTCAAGGCCCATACCTAAACATAGTAAAAGCAATTTACAGCAAACCAGTAGCCAACATCAAACTAAATGGAGAGAAATTTGAAGCAATCCCACTAAGATCAGGGACTAGACAAGGCTGCCCACTCTCCCCCTACCTATTCAATATAGTACTGGAAGTCTTAGCCAGAGCAATTAGACAACAAAAAGAAGTCAAAGGGATACAAATATGAAAGGAAGAAGTCAAAATATCACTATTTGCAGATGATATGATAGTATACTTAAGTGACCCCCAAACTTC
>NW_021606825.1:0-2233 GCF_004785775.1 Grammomys surdaster | reverse complement strand
GTATATATATATATATATATGAAATATATATTGAATATAAATGAATATAAACGATATATATATCTTTTATAGTGTTTTGTGTGCCTTGTATCACTAATCACTCTAAGACTTTTAACATGAAGCTGTGTTGGATATTATTAAAGGCTTTATCACTATCTAATGTGATGATCATAGGTTTTTTTTTAATCTTTCAGTTTTTTTATATAGTGGATTTTTTTTTTATGGATTTTGGTATAATGGTTCTACTTAAAGATACAGCTGTCCTGCCCCTTGGCACATACCCAAAAGATGCTCCACCATATCACAAGGACACAGGATCCACCATGTTTATAGCAGCTTTATTCATGATAGCTAGAAACTGGAAACAGCTCAGTACCTCAAACAAAGCATGGATATAGAAAATATGGTTAATTTAAACAGTAGAATACTATGCAATTATTAAAATCAAGGACATCATGAATTTTTCAAGAAAACGGATGAAACTACAAAATACACTGAGTGACACTTCCCCCCTAGAAAAAAAAAGATATTCATGGTATGTACTCACTAATAAGTCAAATTTAAACATAACGTACAGGATACCCACAATACATCCCACAGACCCAAAGAAGTTAAACAAGAAAGAAGGGCCAAGCAAGGATGCTTAAATATCTCTTAGAAGGTGGAATAAAACAGAGGAGGCAGAATGAGTGAAGGAATGGTGAAGAAGTAGGGTTAGGGAGGGAATGAGGGGGCAGGAGCAGGTGTGGTGAGAGGTGGGAGAGAAGGCTAGAGGATCAGAAGAATGAAAGCAAATCTGCAACTGCCGGGTTTGTAGTGAGGTTTGGGAATCTCTAAGAATTCCAAGAGACCTGGAATGGAGGAGGCACCCAGGAGTTAAAGTGGGTGACCTTAACTGAGATATAACGTTGGGGATATATAACCTTAAGAGGTTACTTCCTGTAGCCAGGCAGGACTCCTAGTGGATGGATAAGGATACCTACCCACAAAATTTTTGATCCAAATTTTTTCTGGTCTAAAAAAATACAGGGACAACAATGGAGCAGAGAAGGAATAGCCAGCTAATAACCAACTTGAAACCTATCCTGTGTGTGGGCCCAATCCCTGACACTCTCGGTTAGGGTTAATCTGTTATGTTAGCAAATAGTAGTACAGCATAACTATCCTTTCAGACGCTCTACCCATCAGCTGATTCAAAAAGATGCAAATATGCAGAGCCAAATATTGCACAGAGCACGAGGACTCTTGTGGAAGAGTTGTGGGAAAGACAGAAGAAGCTAAATGAAATAGGAACTCTCAGGAGGACAACAGAGCCAACTAACTGGACCCTTGGGAGTTCTCCAAGACTGACCCTCCAACTAGAGAACATACAGGGGCTGGGCCAAGGCCCTCAGCAAATATGTAGCAGATATACAGCTCAGTCTCCATGTGGGTTTCTCAATAATTGGAGCAGCAGTTGTCCCTAAAGCTGTTGGCTGACTGTAGAATCTATTCCCTAACAGGGCTGTCTTGTTTGCCCTCAGTGGGAGAGGATGCACCTAACCCTGCAGAATCTTGATGGATCATGGTGGGGGAATAATGTAGGGGGCCATCCTCTCAGAATATAAGGGGAGAGGGGATGGGGATAGGGACTTTGGGAGATGTGGACAAGGAGTGGTGGCCGCAATTGGGATGTAAGTAAGTGAACAGACAAATAATATAACTCAGAGCAGGTGAGGGGATATCTGTATCCACAAATGTGGAGAGAAGATACATCACTGGAAATAGCATATGGATTTTAATCTCAAAGGCCATGTCAAATCTTCCAGTAGTAAGACTGCAGGCCCAAAGCTTCCTAAACCATGCCATCAATGGGATTTCTAGTACAAATATGAGAGGCTACATAGGACACTTCTCATTCAACCTGCCACAGATCTACTCAGCTATGTTTAGAAAAATAGAAAGTTAAAGAATAGCTGAAATACTTAAACAACATATACATTTGACAAAGAAACTATTTTTACTTTTATTAAAACTACAGAAATTAGGTTGATTTCAGCCCTGAGTCATCGAGAACCCACTGCACTCAGAGCAGCCGAGGAGCCACTGCACTCAGAACAGAAGGATTACCAGATCCAAGAGGTGGCCTGAGTCCCAGGAGTTCTTCCACCCGGGAGATTAGGGGCATAAGACCACAGAGACCTCTGGACTCCGAGGAGCTCTGCAATAAGCAAGATAACTGGAAATACAGATT
>NW_021606824.1:0-1368 GCF_004785775.1 Grammomys surdaster | reverse complement strand
TGTCAAAATTCAGATGGCTGTAGCTAAATGGGGTATTCTGGTCCCTTTCCTCTATCCCACTGGCCCACGTGTTTACTTTTGTGACTGTAGCATGCTGGTTTTGTTATGTCTCTGTAGTGAAGAGTGTGACATCTCTTTTCTCTTTCCCCTCAGGGTTATTTTGGATTCTTTGAGATCTTTTATGCAAATTAACTTTATGATTTTTTTTCTATTCTTAAGAAGAATGTCAGAATTTTGATGTGGATTGCATTGAATTTCTGGGTTACTTTCAGTAATGTTATATATAGTTGATGTAATGGCAACCTGCCACAAATAGAATCACCTGACTAGGGAGCCTCACCTGAAGACGCATCCTGACTGTCTTGATTGATGGGGAAGACCCACCTGGATGGCAGACCGAATGTTCCATTAGCAGCCCAGGTAAAGGGGGTGTGGCAGAAGGGGCATGGTCTCCATTTCTGATGACATGGCGTCCTGCTTGCCTGGAGTTGATCCACCCTGCTCCTGCCGCTGCTCATTCACTAACAGCAGATCCAGTGTTCCTAGGCTTCCATCCTGGACAACGGGGCAATGGCTCTCAGGGAGACTTCCAGGCATCAGGAGCCGGAAGCAATTTCTGAGGCATCTTGCCCTGTGCACTGAGTAGCTACTGGTTATCATCTTCCTCACCCTGTCAGAACAGCCATGATGGGACTACTGGCTGCTGAGGTCTTCAGCTTCAAGGACCAAACTATCTACCAGACTCTCAGCATCTCTGGTATGATTTAACTGTTACCATTTTAAACCTGATCTAACAAATTTACACAGGTGTGTGTGTATTCATCCTGTTGGCTCTATTCTTCTAGACCCTAATACAAGTTTTATGGCCATTTCTAGAAGAATATTCTGCCAATTTTGTCAACGAGGGGGTTTTTCCATCTACTAATTTCTTCACATTCTTTCTTCCATGTTTTAAAGTTTTCAGTGTAAGAGTCTCTCACCTCTCTGCTTAGACTTATTCCTAGGTATATTTTAAGCTGTTAAGAATGTGTTGTTTTTATTCTGTTTCTTAACAAGCAAGTTCATTATTGATACTTTGAAACCCACGCTGGTTTTATTTTATTTTTGCCATGTTTGGTACTTGAGGCCTGGAGTCCTAGCATTTGGGAGGTAAAGACAGAAGACAAGAGTTCAAGGCCTGCCTTGGCTGTATGCTATCTGTCTAAGGCGGGTTGTGGTGGAGCATGTCTTCAATCTCAGTACTCAGAGGCAGAGGCAGGAGGATCTCTGTGAGTTTAAAGCCAGCCTGCTCTACATGGCAAGCTCCAGGACAGTTAGCAGTGGGGTGAAGGTTTTGGGGGAGTGAGTGTAGCCTGTCAGAAAGAAAGA
>NW_021606823.1:0-2348 GCF_004785775.1 Grammomys surdaster | reverse complement strand
TAATCAGGACTGGAGACTGCTCACTAGCAGGATGTCAGAAACCCATTATGATTCCTATCCACCAAATGCCACGTCCAGTGCTGATTCCTTTGCTTGCTTTCCTTGACAGTCAGACCATCATGCCTTAAGCACGTTAACACCTCTGGAGGATTTACCTATTGGTCCTGTAAGTTAAAAATGGGGACATCCCACACTACAGATAAACCACCCTACCATTAACAACGTTTAGATAAACATTGGAGAATATTGGAACAAAACATGGAGAATGGGGTGATTCATAAAATTTATGTTCCCTTTGATAACAAACCCTCTTCCCAGTGGACAAGAGGGTCTAAGTGCAGAGAAAATGACTCAGGTCCACATGAACAATCTCAGGACTGAAAATGAAGTTTTGTTTTGTTTTGTTTTGTTTTTTAACGAGACAGGGTTTCTCTGTGGAGCCCTGGCTGTCCTGGAACTCACTCTGTAGACCAGGCTGGCCTCGAACTCAGAAATCCGCCTGCCTCTGCCTCCCAAGTGCTGGGATTAAAGGTGTGCACCACCACTGCCCAGCGAGAATAAAGATCTTGTAAATAAAACTCATGCCTATCTGGGGCTACAGATGCTTCATCTAGGAAGAAACTTGAGTAGTCTGAGTCTCAGCACAGGGGTAAGAAGGCAGATGCTGAGGGAAGAGGCAAAGTCTTCTCTTTACAGTCAGGCTTGTCAGTGTGAGCCGCCCACTGCAGGTGAACACAGAGCCTGGTCTCTGTGGGGCCCGTGTGGGGCTTGCAGGACCCTCTGCTTTAAGGAGAAGCATCTCTCCACTGCAACCTCAACCATTTGTGTCGCCATTGTATTCCTGGAAGTGGCTTTTCTTCTATAAGATTCCAGGGTCTGACTTCTGAAGAGAAGAAGGAAGAGGAAGGGTGGAGGAGAGGACACAAAGAGTCTGACCTGAGGGACTCTTCTGGTGTCCAGACAGCTTCTGGGTCAGAACTTGGAGACAGCATGACAAACAGCGCTCTGTCCACAGCACAGGGTTCAGGCAAAGTCTTAGTCTCCAGGCTGTGTGATCAGGAGTGGGGAAGCCCAGGGCTGGGGATTCCCCATCTCCCCAGTTTCACTTCTGCTCCTAACCTGGGTCAGGTTCTTCTGCCCGGACACTGATGACGCGCTGGCAGGTCTCACCCCCATTGGATAGCGCGATCCCGGGGAACCAATCAGCGTCGCCGCGGGCACTGGTTATAAAGTCCACGCAGCCCGCGGGACTCAGACTTCCCGGATCCCAGATGGGGGCGATGGCGCCGCGCACGCTGCTCCTGCTGCTGGCGGCCGCCCTGGCCCCGACCCAGACCCGCGCGGGTGAGTGCGGGGTCGAGAGGGAAACGGGCTCTGCGGGGAGGGGCGGGGGCGGCACCGGGGAAGCCGCGTCCCCGCGTCGCCCACCGGACCCTCCGCCCCTTCTCCACCCGCGTCCCGAGCCCCGCGCCCTGCTCCCCTCCCGGCCCGCGCACCCGCCCGGGTCCCGGGAGGAGGTCGGGGTCTCACCGTGCGGTGCCCCCAGGCTCACACTCGATGCGGTATTATGAGATCGCCGTGTCCCGGCCCGGCCTCGGAAAGCCCTGGTACATGGAAGTCGGCTACGTGGACGACACGCAGTTCGTGCGCTTCGACAGCGACGCGGAGAATCCGAGGATGGAGCCGCGACAGCGACGCGGAGAATCCGAGGATGGAGCCGCGCGCTCCGTGGATGGAGCAGGTGGAGCCAGAGTATTGGGAGCGGGAGACACAGAGAGCCAAGAGCAAGGAGCAGATTAACCGAGTGAACCTGAGGACCCTGCTCGGCTACTACAACCAGAGCGAGGGCGGTGAGTGACCCCGGGTCGGAGGTCACGACCCCTCCACGTCCCGACACAGGAGCCGGAGACGCCCCGGGTCCCAAGTCCGAGGTTCGGGAGCAGAACCGACCCGGGACCGGTTTCCCTTTCAGTTTAGAGAAGTCCGCGGGCGGGCGGGGCCGGGTGGGCGGGGCTGACCGCGGGGTCCCGCAGGCAATCACTCTATCCAGCGGATGTTCGGCTGTGACGTGGGGTCGGACGGGAGCTTCCTCCGCGGGTATGAGCAGCACGCCTACGACGGCCGCGATTACATCGCCCTGAACGAAGACCTGGAAACGTGGACGGCGGCGGACATGGCGGCGCAGATCACCCGACGCAAGTGCGAGCAGACTGGTGCTGCAGAGAGACAGAGGGCCTACCTGTAGGGCACGTGCGTGGAGTGGCTCCGCAGACACCTGGAGCGCGGGAAGGAGACGCTGCAGCGCACAGGTGCAGGGGCCGCGGGCAGCTCCTCCCTCTGCCCTCGGG
>NW_021606822.1:0-5323 GCF_004785775.1 Grammomys surdaster | reverse complement strand
CCTCTCCCTCTCCCTCTCTCCCTCTCCCTCTCTCCCTCTCCCTCTCTTCCTCTCCCTCTCTCCCTCTCCCTCTCCCTCTCTCCCTCTCCCTTTCTACCTCTCCCTCTCCCTCTCTCCCTCTCTCTCCCTCTCTCTCTCTCTCCCTCTCTCTCTGTGTGTTTGTGTGTGTGTGTGTGTGTGTGTGTGATATTGATATGTACTTGTAGTTATGGGTATGTGACATGGGATTGTGGACATACATAATATGTTCATGTAACGAGCAGAAATTGACATCTTAAATTGACATGTGGTTTCTTTGTTCAATCACTCTTCTTGAGACCTGGGTCTCTTCGTGTTTTAGAGCTAGCTAGACTTACAGGTCGATGTGCTTGAGGGCTCTCCCTGTCTTGAACTACTCAGCCATGGAATTACAAGGAGAATCCACTATAGTTAGTTTTATGTCAGTTCTGGGGATTCAAACACAGAGATTTATGCATGCCCAGAGGGTATTTTACGGAGAGAGTTATCTCCCCATCTCTAAATTTAGCCATTTTTAAAGTTAACAGTTTACTCAATGTATAACACAGTAAATCATTTTTATTGTATTAGTTGAGGAGAATGAATGTTTGTCTTTATAAAAATATGTATATGTAAATTATAACAGCATTTGTAAATGTAATAGACAAAAATCAGAAGTGACAGTAATATGTCACATCATCCTCAAGGATATCATTTGAGTTCAGGACAAGTGGTGGCTTACTGATCATACATTTCAATGCTGAAAGATTGGGACTCTAGGAATACTGAGTTAACCAGGGCAATTCTGTTCACTCTATTGCTTAGGCAGACAGAGCATGAGTCCTATATAGTCACACAGGCTCCCATGATCAGAAGAACCTCAACCTTGACTTGATATTTTTCATTGTTAATTTTTAAGTCTTTTATGATATTTTAAATGTATTTCAAATGCAAATCATGATAAGACTATGGAACATGCATGTGAGCAGATAAAATATTCAATAAGATTTTTATTATTAAGCAAAGTAGACAAACTATGAGACCATGGGACTCTCTAATGTCCCATGTAGCCAAAGATGACATTGAATTCCTGAACCACCTGCATGCATAAAGGTATATATTGGGATTTCATCATGAATCTAAACTCAATAAGCAGACACAAGAAGCACATTGGGAAAATGATGGCTACTATTAGGTTACCTCAGTATCGTTCCTCCTTCTCCCCTCTCTTTCTATCTTTGGTGAACATTAAAAAATTAGAAGTTCCTGACTGTTGACTTCAGTAGAACAGAATCACTTGCTGTTTGTTTATATTTGTTTCTTGTTTTGTTTAATGTCACTTAGATTGAGGAATAATCTATTTTTCTTTTTAATTCCAATTTTGTTAACAAACATGATATATCTGAGCTCATGTTGGTTTGTTGAGGTCTATTGATGCTTAGTTTAAGAGCTCAGTCTAAAACAATGGCTTCTTACAATTTTTGTTTACCAAAGATACTGTAATACAAATTGCATAGTTTTAGTAATTTCCTTTAACCCAGCTTAAGTGCTAATATTTTCATTTTAAATCAACATTTTCAACAATAATAGAGAAATGTCAAAATGAATCTTACAGTCTCATCTTTCAGTTTTTACTTATTTAGATTGACAGGGAAAAATCAAATACCATGAGAAATCAACAGAGAAGAACTAAAAAAAAAAATTTCCATATATTTCATAGCAAATTTGTTCTATACCTTTTAAAAAAGAATCATATGTGGTCATTTCACAGTGGGCCCTGCTAATTGTGACATCAGCTAAGTGTGGAATGTATATGTTGTTGGGTAGGATGATCTCCAATGTCCCATGTAGCCAAAGATGACATTGAATTCCTGAACCACCTGCCTGCATAAAGGTATATATTGGGATTTCATCATTAGTCTAAACTCAATAAGAGTTAAGAAAGAAAGAAAGAAAGAAAGAAAGAAAGAAAGAAAGAAAGAAAGAAAGAAAGGAAGGAAGGAAGGAAGGAAGGAAGGAAGGAAGGAAGGAAGGAAGGAAGAAAGAAAGAAAGAAAGAAAGAAAGAAAGAAAGAAAGAAAGAAAGCTTAATAACCATTTGCCTAGTCTGCCGAAATTGTCTGACACAAAACGAATTCTGAGAAATCCCATTTCTTTAAAAAAATTGATAATGTTGTTATATATTTTGTTAAGAATATTGAACAATATTAAGTATAAATATAATGTGCTATTTTGTACTTTATGATAGAAAGCATTTTGTAAAAAATGACATAAAATTTTATATTGTTAGTTTTCTACGAGATGAAGAAAATGAGTTTTAGCTATTAATTACACTAGTCATTCATTTTTCACACAAAATAATGTCATGAAATTTATACAACTTCACTTATGCTTTATAAAAACAGAGTTTTAATTTTAATGATCTATGAGGATAATGCATTACAAACATACTGTGTTTTTTACAATATTGTTATTTCTAAATCCATTATGCCATCTTTCTGTGTTATAAATTTCCTATCAAAATGCTACTGAAGATCATATATATATGTATATGTATGTGTATGTGTATGTGTTTGTGTATGTGTATATATATATACATATATATATACAATTTCTTTCAAATTGTTTTTGACTTGAGACATATTCTCAAGAAGAGTCAGTATTGAAAATCGTGAACACTCGGTTGTGTTTTATTATAAAATGTTAACATACAAACTATATGAATATTAATAATCTAATAACAGTGAAGAAATGATATTAATACTCTTATCTGTAAAACACATCTTTGAAAACAAAATCTTTTCAAATTGTCTCATTTTGCTGCAAGTCTTTTCAAAGTACTGGTTTCTGATAACATGTGGCCTGATTATTTCTTAAGATTTGGTAGTCAAACAACACCCAAGTTATTTTGTAAGCTGCCCTCAGACAGCTGTATATACTCTTTAGTTGTCATTAGTAGAATTTCAAAGCATCTAATAAGCATAATTTAACAAATACAGCAAAAAGTGAAGTAATAGATTAGTCATATATTTTCTATTACAGTTGCTTTGAATGTGTACTTTTGTCTTTGCTGGTAACTTTAAAATCTCTTTTATGGCAAAGTGGTATGCCATGAGCAGCCCTCACTTAAATTATTTATACGCAATATAACAACATTACTGAGGCTCTTGTATATTTAACATTCTTTGAAATTGCTTTTGACTGGAGATATGTTCTCAAGAGGTGCCAGTAGTGAAAAATAACAGGTTTGTACAGAAGACTAAAATAAGTATATGAAGTTATAAATATCAGGAAAGAAAATTACTTTACCCTCAGAATTTTGTGCTTTATTTCCAAGGTATATGAGCACTTTTCATATAAACTAAGCTTTTAAAAATTTCCCAAAGTTTTCTAAGTTCTGTCTTTTAATTTGAGTTGCAATATTTTAAAATTTAAAAATTATTAAATGTATTACTATTGTTAAGTGTAGGTTTGAATATGAATATATACATACATATATATATATGTATATATATGTATATATATATATAAAATCTGTCAATATTACATACACATACTTGAAGTATGTAAAGTCATCAATACATTTATTATTCTGACATAAGTAATTTTGAATTCCTTATATAGAGAAAATAAACTAATCACATATAAAATACCTAACTTTAAACCCATAGTACTCAGAATAGAAAAGCAAAAGAGTTAAAAAGAGTTTTATAAATTCAAAGCCAGTCTATGTGAATTTGAAAAAAGTGAAAATTTTGTAGTAGACAGGAACCAACAAAAATGCATCCCATGGGGCTGGAGAGATGGCTCAGCAGTTAAGAGTACGACTGCTCTTCCAGGTATCCTGAGTTCAATTCTCAGAAACCACATGGTGGCTTACAACCATCTGTAATGGGATCTGGTGCCCTCTTCTGGTGTGTCTAATGAGAACAACAGTGTACTCATATATATAAAACAAACAAATGAACTGTTAAAAAAGGCATACCATAAAATTTTAGTTTTTCTAGAAACATCTAAATACCTTAAACATACACAAGACAAATAAAAATAATATAGTATTCAAATTTCATGTCCAATGATTTCCTTTGAAGACATTGTATCAGTGAATGTTGTTTCCATGAACTATGTGTTAAATAAATGTAAGTGGACAACAGCTACAGTCTTGCTTTCCGAGAGTAGAAAATTTACTCACAGACAACTCTACCCATTTCTTGCTGTTGTTGTTCTTGTATGTTAGCAATTTTTATACACATTTGAACGTTAAAATTATTTCCCAGATTAGAAAAATTGCTTGGCTACTGAAGAAAAACAAAAAGGGAAAAAGAGGTTGAGGAAGGAGAGGAAGAGGAGGAGAAAGAGAGGAAGGAATTTGTTCTCCATAATCAACTTGCAAGGTTATGTAACTCTTTAGCTCTCATCATCCACCTAGAGAGCTATTTTGTATTCCTCACAAGGCAGAATTCCATTCTCTTTTGATTACACAGTTCCCGGTTTAATAGGTACCAATTTAACATTACTTGGGAGGTTATTAAAGCTTGAAAGACTATTCTATTTCTTAGCAGTCTCATACAGCTACTGAAAAGAAATGAACTGCACAAACATACCTAGCATTAGTTCTAAGCTTTAGAAATACAAGGGTCCCTAAAAGTTAGTGTTTAGAAATAATATGGATATGAAAATTTGCATAAATAATTATTAAGAATACTATAATTAAATTATTTTAGTTATAAGATTATTTTCTTTCTGAAAAACAAAGGATACACAATATGAATTATAAACTCTCAGAGTTTTAATGCTGTATAGAGAATTGCTGTCTAGGAAGTTGATAACGTCATATCTATGTAGCTCGGCTATTCTGCATAGTTGAAATTCTATAAATATTAACTAAAAATTCCTTATTTCCTCCTCTACACTACTATATCAGATCACAATTCTATCTGCTTCTGTGGGGTCTACCACTTTACATGGATTACTGGAATTTTGTAGTCTTTGAGCTATGTAATTGACCTATTTCATTTAGAATAATGTCCTCAAATTTTCTCTAAGCTGGACTGCAGTGTGATTTTCCTTGTCTGGGATTATTGTGTTGGTGTTTCATTAAGGAAAGAAAAATGATACTTCTGCTTCAGTTCATTTGCAATCAGTTCAAATTTCAACTCTCAACTTCTGTGACTTGTGTCTAACCGGAATCTATAGCTTTATAAGGCCTGTCTGTAGCCTGTCTTTCATGTGTGTCTATTTGTGCCTCTGTATTGCCTGTGTGCTGTGCTGTGCTATGCCTCTGGGTGTACTTGATATCCTCCTTCAATGTGTCTCTGTCTCTCTCT
>NW_021606821.1:0-11032 GCF_004785775.1 Grammomys surdaster | reverse complement strand
AGGGAGGGAGGGAGGGAGGGAGATCTTCATACACAGTTCTGCATTCTCTGTGAACAGTCACTTCACCTCTTCCTTATCACAATATCTGATTTTAGAACAGTTTGGTTTTTGCACATATAGTGATCTTTGTATTATGTTTGTGAAGATTGAATAATACAGGGAACATATTAGTTCAGTAAATCAAAAGTATCATTTTCATTTTAAGCTTCACCACATTTAGTGAGTAATGACTTTAGGTCATTTAGCTGCATGACTGTTCAGAGAGAACATAAAGTGAGTATGTGACTTTCGGGTGACAAGTAAAATTGTTGGCTGATATATTGTCCTCTGTCAAGGCTTCTTCAGACAGCTGACTGCAGACTGCTCAGTCTTTAGGTCTGGGTCAATGTAGTAATAATGGTTTCTCCACTATTATAAATGTTTATGGATACATTCTGGGTTTTAGTACTGACAACTAAATATTGCAACTTAAACTAATGTGGGAGCTGCCAAAATTGCAATTTTCTTTTCAATAAAAGAATAAAATAAATAAATGAAGGGATTTTTAGGAAATCCCAAAAGAGAAAGAACTTAACCTCTAAATTAGTTCCATGAAATCATTATAAAATATGGAATGCCAGCAAGAATACTAAATACTTTTTAATAAAATAGTAATTCAAAGCACTTACCTGATACTCTCAAATAATTTAAATGAATGAATTCTTATCTGGAAATTGAATTTAGCTCAGGTGTAACTGGACGCACACAGATGCTGAGTAGAATATTGTAATCTCACTGTTATTAGCCTGTTCCCCTGAGATGAAGCAGAAGCAGCAGCAGCAGCAGCAGCAGGAAAGTCACTACAGAGACTGTGGAAATAAATCATACCCAGTGCTTCATCACAAGATGCATGGTGTAAGTTTTGGAAATATATGACAGTGTTCACTGAAAGTGTGTGTGTGTGTGTGCGTGTGTGAGTGTGTGTGTGTGTGTATCTGTGTCAGTGTGTGTGTGTGTGTGTGTTGTGCACAAGATGGAGAAAGAGAATCAGAAGAGGGAGAGAAGGAAGAAGAGGAAAACAGAGAGGGAAAGAATGAGACAGAGAGAGAGAGAGAGAGACAGAGACAGAGAAACAGAGAAACAAGCAGAGACAGAGAGATAATATTGGACTACCAGGTCCATGAGTAGATGACAAGCATAGTGTTTAAAGTAAGTTATTCAAAACAAACTGAAAATTCTGGAATGCTTGCAAACATAAACTCATGTTTCTGACAACTTATTTTTATCAATTAATATTCTGGACCAGGGAGTTCATTATGCTTACTGACATTCTTTTGTTCCATTTCATTGATAATAATTTATAAATCTACATTCTCAGTTTTGATTTCCTTGAATTTGTGTTTGTGTGTATGAGAGGGAGACACAGACAGACAGACAGACAGACAGACAGACAGAATTAGAATCTCAACTAAGTTCAGACTGACTTCAATCAAGCCCACAATTCTCCTGCCTTAGCCTCGAAAGTGCTGGGATCATAGGTGTGTACCACCACACCTGACTTAATTTTCCATTTTAATCTCCCATATACATTAGTAACTGACATTCCAAGAAAATAAAAATTGACTTGGGATATTCATTACCTAAACTTAAATTAAATTACTTGGCTGTGAGTGTGTGTGTGTGTGTGTGTGTGTGTATGTGTATGTGTGTGTGTGTGTGTAAGTAGATTTTAACAAGCAATTGTATTTCATAACTGTTAAAGGAAAACATAGTGATTTTGACTTAAATGATGTTATACTATCCAAGAATTATAAATATATTTCTTACTGCTAATAAAAGTCTGATTCAATATTATTGACCGTTAATGTTACAAGGTTCAATTTAGAACACCTGAAATGAGAAAAAGGAATTCATTTTTTAAAAATGACCAAAGGCATACTGAAAATTAGATTTGAGTACAGTTATCTCATTTGAGTAAGGATAAAAAATGAGATGAGATTTCCAAATATTTTTGAAATGCCTATAAAATATATACTTTATGAGAAATCGTTGCAATAGATTAAATAAATCTATGGAAAGAATTTAAAACTTGAGGAAAGAGTAAAATGGAAAAATATAAAACACAAATCAAATGCATCAATATTATACATCGACGCCTGCAAAAAAATAAATAAATAAATGGTTGTCATTTGGTTTTAACTCCTTAAGACAGCTCAGGTGTTTTGTTACAGGGATGGAAAACTAACAGTTGGCCATACCTAAGTGGAACCATGATCTTAGAATTCTTAGCGCACACACTGAGTAAAATCCCATCAGGTTCTTAAAAGGTTGAGATGGAGTTACTTTTTAAATATATGTCAGTGTAGACTCATTATAAAAAGTAGCGGGTGTCAGGATATTTTCATTTAATATATAATACTCAATGATCATCTTCAGACTATTAGCTTTTCCTGTCTCTACCCATCCTTGTGCTAGGCCTTCTATACTCTCACATATAGAAGAGATCAAACTGAGTGAAATCTGTGTTCTTTTATTAATTATTACACTAATATTCATATGTCTGCAAGCAAGTCTGGTTCTTTAAGATACAATATAGCTCAAAAGTAAAATTGTAGGCAGAAAATGCTCTAATCATTTATTACAGAATCCTGCTTTGTTCTACCACTGACTGCACTCACTATAATGAAGAGAATTTGAAAAAAGAACTCACCGTCTAATCCTGCCATAAACATCCTTGTAGAAGGAGATCCTAAGAAGTAGTTATAAGGTAGAAATGGCATCAGCTCACCTCCCTCTAGACCCACAGCTATCATGTCATCTGGAGAAGGCACTTCTGATCTCAAGGTTGTTACAAAGTGCTACCATCAAATGGAAAAGTGAACTTCCCTAATTCCAGGAGAACAGTAGAGTAGGAACAGCTGAGCTCTGGATTTCCCATGTGTGAGCTATTCTCTTCAGGCCATAACTGAGTATGTGGATTAACTGATCCCAGTCCTTGTGAACAAAAGTAAGAATAATAATATCTCATTAAAAAGAAGTAGAATAACAATTTATATTCCCCAAGGTATCCATCCTGTTTTGAAAGCATTCATGGTGCCCTCCATACTTACCTAACAGTGCCTTCAATGTCTCAGCTAGAAATTCATAGTTCTTTTGAGAAAATGCCACCTCCTCCAAACATACTAAGGTTAACTGATTTTTCTTACAGAGTACACACACAGGAGATCACATAACTGTATTGTCAGAAGAAATCAGGCTGTGGAGCTGTAAATATAGTTCAGTTGGCCGAGTGTAGGCCTAGAGAGTATTGTGTATGTGGGACACCATAAAACAAATCAAACCTTTAAATTGTAGACACAGGTGACAGATGAATTCCAACTCAATGGCAAACACAAGAAATTCAATAAGATCATAAAAGCAAACTGCCCCAAAGATTCAACCATATAATTTAAGAAGACCACAGAATAGAAAAAAGAAGAAAATAGAGAGAAAAAAGAAAAGTCAAGTGGACAATCAAAAGTTCCGTGCATCTCTTACTGTTTTTGGTTTTGTTTTTTTTTATATATATAATAATCTTTTCTTTTTCTTCTTTTTTTACACATCAGATTTTATCCGCATACCAGTCCTCCCTCTGTCTGTTCCACATCACATTCCTCCTCCCCTGATGCTTTTCAACAATGATGTCCCCACTATCCCACACCTCAATGCACCAGACCTCGCCACTCCCTGGGGCCTCCAGTCTCTTGAGGGTTAGGTGCAGGTTCTCTAACTGAACCCAGACCACACATTACTCGGTTGTATATGTGTAGGAGCTTCATATCAGCTGGTGTGTGCTGCCAGGTTGGTGATCCAGTGTCTGAGAGATCTCGGGGATCCAGGTAAAATGAACTGTGGTCCTACTACAGGGTGGCCCTCCTCCTCAGCTTCTTCCAGTTTTTCCCTAATTCAGTCACAGGGGTCAACAGCTTCTGTCCTTTGGTTGGGTGTAAATATCTGAACCTGACTGTTTCAGCTGTTTATTGGATCTTTCAAGGGTAGTCATAATAGATTCCTTTTTGTGAAAACTCCTTAGCCTCAGTAATAGTGGTAAGACTTGGAGCCTTCCCTTGAGCTGGATCCCACTTTGGGCCTGTCGCTGGACCTCCTTTTTCTCAGGCTTTTCTTTATTTTTGTCCCTGAAGTTCTTTCAGACAGGAACAATTATGGATCAGAGTTTTGACTGTGGGATGCCAAACCCCTCTCTCACTTGATGCCCTGTATTTCTGCTGGAGGTGGGCTCTACAAGATCCCTCTCCCCACTGTAGGGCATTTAATTTAAGGTCCTTTAAGTCCTGAGAGTCTCTCACCTCCCAGGTCTCTGGTACATTCTGGAGGGTCCCCCTACCTCTTACCTCCCAAGGTTGCCTGTATCCATTCTTTCTGTTGACCCTCAGGACTTCAGTCCATTTCCCCCACCCAATACCTGATCATCTTCCCCACTTCCCCTCCCTGTCTTCTTTCCTACACAGGTTCCTCCATACCTCTTCCCTCTGCAATTGCTTTCTTCTCTCTCCCAAGGCTGATTGGCCCCTTTGTTTTGTTAACCTTTTTGAGTTCACTGAATTGTAGCTTGGATGTTCCATACTATTTTTTGACTAATATCCACTTATTAGAGAGTACATTCCATACGGGTTCTTTTGGGTCTGAGTTACCTCACTCAGGATGATATTTTCTACTTTCACCCGTTTGCTTACAAAACTGAGGATGTCGTGGTCTTAATAGTTGAGTAGTATTCCATTGTGTAAATAAACCACATTTTCTGTATTCATTCTTCTGTTGTGGATCGTGTGGGTTTTTTCTAGCTTCTGGCTATCACAAACAAGGCTACTGTGAACGTAGTGGAGCATATAACCCTGTGGCCTGGTAGAGCATCTTTTGGGTATATTCCTGAGAGTGGTATAGCTGAGTCTTCAGATAGATCTACTTCCAATTTTCTGAGGAACGTCCAGATTAATTTCAAGAATAATAGTACCAATTTCCAATCCCACCAGCAATGGAAGAGTGTTCCACTTTTTCCACATCCTCGAAATCATGTGCTGTCACCTGAGGTTTTGATCTTAGCCATCCTAATTGATCTAAGATGGAATCTCAGGGTCCTTGGAATTTGCATTTCCCAAATCACTAAGGGTTTTGAAACATTTTTTTAGGTGCTTCTCAACCATTCAAGATTCCTATGTTGTGAATTCTCTGTTTAGTTCTATTCCCCGTTTTTTAATTGGGTTGTTTGGGTTTTGGGTGGTTAGTTTCTTGAGTTCTTCATATGTTTTGGATATTAGCCCTCTATCAGATGTGGAGTTAGTAAAGCTGCTTTCTCAATCTGCAGGTTGCCAGTTTGTCCTACTGACTATGTCCTTTGCTTTACAGAAGATTTCCAGTTTCATTAGGTCCCATTTATCAATTATTGATCTTAGAATGTGAGCCATTGGAGTTCTGTTCAGGAAATTTACCCCTGTGTCAATGAGTTAAAGACTCTTACCCACTTCCTCTTCTATTAGGGTCAATGTATCTGGTTTTATGTTGAGGTTCTTGACCCACTTAGACTTGAGCTTTGTGCAAGGTAACACACATGGATCTATTTTCATTTTCCTATATATAGACAGCCAGTTAGAACAGCATCATTTATTGAAGATGCTTTCTTTTCTTTGCATTGTATAATTTTGGCTTCTTTGTCAAAGATCAAGTGTCTGTAAATGTGTGATTTTATTTCTGGGTCTTCAATTTTATTCCGTTAATCAACAAGTCTGTTTCTGTACCAATACCATGCAGTTTTTATCACTGTTGCTCTGTGGTATTTAGGGGAATAATTAGCTTGCCCGTGGACATGGGCGTGGGTCTCTGTTGGGCAGAGGTGTGTGGGTCCTGCACAGCTTCTGCCCGGGGTGGCTCAAGGAGTTGAGTCTCTGGAAAGAAGCAGCAGCTCAGGATTCTGACTTATTTGATTCCACCCAGCACATGGTAGGCACTGGGCAGTGAGAAGCCACTGGGGTGTCCCTGGGTGGGGAGTGAACTCAGCCTGAAGTTCTATTGGGGGCAGGGGCTCTTGAGTGGACCTGGAGGCCAGTGCCCCCCGCCCCATTCTGGGGCTCCCAGATCACTGGGAGGCCACGGCAGAACGGCAGAACGGAGATGTGACAAGGGAAAGGAAGAGAAGAAAGAAGCCCTGGATGCCCCGTAGGAAGAGATTCGGTTATTATACTCGCTTGGAAGGGTCAGTGGCCTAGTTAGCTTGTTTGAAGAGGCAGTCCCCCTGGCTAGAATGCAGAAAAGTTCCCCACAGCAGGCCCCAAAGGACACAAGGGAATCCATGATTTCAAAGGGTTTATTTTTCATGACGGATGGTAGTTGAATCTGGATGCACCCCCCACTTAGGTCAGGGCGGACCTGACTTAGATAAGGAGGGAGGAGGGTCTGGGAAAAGAATATGTAATTGGCTATGCCCTCTGGCCTTTAGATATCTCATTAATATGGAAATCTCACTAGGGGCTGAGGCCTATAGTCACACCCTCTACCTGTGGAAGGGCTGGAAGAAGCATTGCCCTAAGTGACTGAATGACACAGATCAAATGGAGATCTATACCACTTGTCAGGAGCCTGGATTCTGGGAGTGCAGTGAAATAGATGGCCACTCCTCATAGGCATGGACACCTGTTGGGTCTCTGGGCTATTTCCAGACAGCACTTCTACCAAAACCAAACCACCCTATCAGGGTCCCACATGGTATAGCTTGAGGCCAAGAAAGGTGATTCCCCCAGCAGTTCTTTTGTTGTTATGAAGTGTTTTCCCTATTCTGGGTTTTTTGCCTTTCCAGACAAATTTCAGAATTGTTCTTTCCATGTCTTTGAAGAATTGTGTTGGAATTTTGATGGAGACTGTGCTGAATCTGTAGATTTCTACACATCTTATTACTAAGTATAGAAAATAAAAGACAAACCAAAAAACAGGTGAATTGAAAGCTCTAAGAGAAAAAGACAAGGCACAAATAAATGAAAAACATCAAATAGAAAGGTAAATTTCCTTAATTCCAAGAAATTATTGGAATAGGAACAGCCGATTTCTCAAAGTAAACTGTTAAAGCCAGAAGTGCCTGCAGCAATACATACTAAGTCCTTAATGACAATAAATCTAAAATTGTATGCCCAATAATACTACTCCTATGAATGAAGGAAGAACAGTTTTATACAACGTACACAGTGTAAAAAATTATATTCCACAAAATAAACCTAAAGAAATGCAGGGAGTATTATTTTGGACTAAAGAGAGGAATGAGTATAGTAAAGAAATTGAGGAAAAATATGAAGCACTAAGATCATAATACCAAAAATGAACAACATGGTGACCAGAACTAACACACACATTTCAAAAGTAATTCACATATGAATGTCCTCAATTCTCCACTTAGAAAACAGAGAGTAAATGAATAGATCAAAAACAAAATCCAGTTCCTTGCTGCCTACAAGAAACTCACCTTAGTTTTTAAAGACAGGCACCAGCTTTGAGTAAAATGATAGGTAAGAATACTCCTGTCAACTGGATCCAGGAGGAAAGCAGGAATTGTTATCCAGATGTTTGTCAAAATAGATGACATTCCCATAGGGATTTCAGAAATCAATGCCAACATCAAGGATTAAAGAGGTATAGAGATAATGCTTATCCCTACATTTCACTGTACATTATTTGGCCTGTATTAAAAAAAAACACACACAGTTTCCTCAGTTGAGAATTCTTATTTTAGCTCTGTACCCTATTTTTTAATAGGGTTATTTGGTTGTGGGGAGTCTAATTCCTTGAGTTCTTTGTATATATTGGATATTAGCCCTCTATTGGATGTGGGATTGGTAGAGATCGTTTCCCAATCTATTGGCTGCCATTTTGTCCTATTGATAGTGTCCTTTGCCTTACAGAAACCTTGCAATTTTATGAGGTCCCATTTGTCAATTCTTGATCTTCAAGCATAAGCCATTGGTGTTCTGTTCAGGAAGTTTTCCGCTGTGTCCAAGTATTCAAGGTTCTTCCACACCTTCTCTTCTATTAGTTTCAGAATATCTGGTTTTATGTGAAGGTCCTTTATCCACTTGGACTTGAGCTTTGTACAAGGAGATAAGAATGGATCGATTTTCTTTCTTCTACATGTTGTACTCGAGTTAAACCAGCACAATTTGTTGAAAATGCTGTCCTTTTTCACTGGACAGTTTTAGCTCCTTTGTCAAAAATCAAGTGACCACAGGTGTGTGGGTTCATTCCTGGGTCTTCAATTCTATTCCATTGATTTTCCTGCCTGACTCTGTACCAGCAGAGACAGCTGTTTATGTAGGGGAGAATGGCCTTGTCAGGCATAGGTGGGGATCCTTGGTCCCATGAAGGCTGAACATCATGTGTGCAGGAATTTGAGGGTAGGGAGGTGGGAATGAAGGTGTGAGGGTCATATCCTTATAGAAACAAGAAAAGAGGGTATGGGATAGGGGGATTTCTGGGCTAAGGGGGTTATAGGTTAAGGGATAACATCTGAAATATAAACAAAATATCCAATAAAAAAACATATAGAAAACTCCAGAGTAGAGCCTTCATTCATGAAGAATGACTGTTGGCTATGATGGAAATAGTGTAGAAGTTTCTTCAATTACACTTATTCAACAAGATGTAATTTTTTCTCGAACTGTTTAATATATTTCCTGATGCCTATAAGCCAGTAGAGACCTCAAAAATGCTTTTTAAAATACTTGTTCATAAAGCCCAGCAAAAGCAATATGTTTTCATTTGGCAATGCCAGCAGTAAATCTTTACATTTCTACCTCAAAGTAAATTAATTTTCCTTATATCACAAACTGTTTTGAATGGATTGTAATCCCCTGCATCATCCTCAAAATATCATGCTCAAAACTATATTTATGGCACTGTGTTGCATGAACTGAATAAGCAGACAGTAGCAAACTTTTTGGTCTTTTGGATAAAACACATAAACATTAGAAGACTGTAAAATAATTCCAAACAAAATTCAAGGACTTTATACCTCAGTGAAATTTCTAGGAATCCAATTGTATAGGGAATGAAGAAATATGTCTTCTATGGTAGAAGATAAGTTCCTTCAACTGGTCCATCCTACTCCCAGGAAAAGAACAAAATTGACTTTCAACTTAAAGCTACCAAAAAAGATAAGAAAGGACACTTCATACTTGTCAAAAGAAAAATATACCAAGATGAACTCTCAATTCTGAATATCTATTCTCCAAACCCAAAGGCATCCACATGCATAAAAGAAACCTTACTAAAGCTCAAAGCACACATTGAACCTTACACAATAATAGTGTGAGACTTCAACACCCCACTAGCAGCAAAAGACAAATCATGGAAACAGAAACTAAACAGAGACACAGTGAAATTAACAGAAGTTATGAATCAGATGGATCCTAAAATAAATAAATATTCTTCTCAGCACCTCATGGTACCTTCTCCAAAATTGATCATATACTTGGTCACAAAATGGGCCTCAACAGAGAGAAGAAAACTTAAATAATCCCATGCATCCTATCACATCACAATGAACTGTGACTGGTCTTCAATAACGACAAAAACAATGGGAAAGCCCACATACACGAGGAAACTGAACAACACTCTACTCAATGATTACTTGTCCAAGGAAGAAATAAAGAAAGAAATCAAAGACTTTTCAGAATTTAATGAAAATGAAGGCACATCATACCAAAACTTATGGGAAACAATGAAAGCAGTGCTAAGAGGAAAACTCATAGCTCTAAGTGCCTCCAAAAAGAAACTGGAGAGAAAGCATACACTAGCAGCTTGACAACACAACTGAAAGCGCTAGAATAAAAAGAAGTAAACACACCCAAGAAGAGTGGATGGCAGGAAATAATCAAACTCAGGGATGAAATCAACCAAGTAGAAACAAAAAGAACTATACAAAATATCAACAAAACCAGGAGCTGGTTTTTTGAGAAAACCAACAAGATAGATAAACCTTTAGCCAGACACATGACAGGGCACAGACACAGTATTCAGATTATTAAAATCAGAACTGAAAGGGGACACATAACAACAGAAACTGAGAAAATTCAAAAAATCATCAGATCCTAGTACAAAAGGCTTTACTTAACGAAACTGGAAAATCTGGATGAAATGGACAATTTTGTAGACAGATACCTGGTACCAAAGTTAAATCAGGACCATATAAACCATCTAAACAGTTCCATAAACCCTAAAGAAAGGAAAGCAGTCATTAAAAGTCTCCCCACCAAAAAAATCCCCGGTACCAGATGGTCTTAGTGCAGAGTTCTATCAGACCTTCCAAGAAGACCTAATACCACTCTTTAAGCTATTCCACAAAATAGAAACAGAAGGAACACTACCCAGTTTGTCCTATGAAGCCACAATTACACTCACACCTAAACCACACAAAGACCCAACAGAAAAAGAGAACTTAAGACCAATCTCCCTTATGAATATCAATGCAAAAATACTCAATAAAAGTCTCTCAAACAGAATCCAAGAACACATCAAAACAATCATCCATCACGATCAAGTAGGTTTTATCTCAGGAATGGAGGGATGGTTCAAAATATGAAAATCCATCAACATAAACCACTATATAAACAAACTAATAGAAAAAAATCACATGATCATCTCACTAGACGCTGAGAAAGCATTTGACAAAATTCACCATCTCTTCATGATAAAAGTCCTGGAAAGAGCAGGAATTCAAGGCCCATACCTCAACATAGTAAAAGCAATATACAGCAATCCAGTAGCCAACATCAAACTAAATGGAGAAAAACTTAAAGCAATCCCACTAAAATCAGGGACTAGACAAGGCTGCCCACTCTCTATCTACCTATTCAATGTAGTATTGGAAGTCTTAGTCAGAGAAATTAGGTAGCAAAAGGAGGTCAAAGGGATACAAATAAGAAAGGAAAAAGTCAAAATTTCACTATTTGCAGATGAAATGATAGTATACTTAATTCCAGCTCTGGTGCCCTCTTCTGGCCTCCAGGGGTGCATGCAT
>NW_021606820.1:0-20474 GCF_004785775.1 Grammomys surdaster | reverse complement strand
TTGGCATTGAATGGTTTTATAACATATTTTAGAAGCAATGCTGTCACCAGTTCATGTGACAGTTATTAATAACCATCAGAGTTGTTCTTTGTATTAATCACACAAATATTTGTGTCAAGCACTCACACTGTTTAACAAGTATTAATTGGAAGAGAATTACATTCCTGAAGTGGGGTGAATGTCATAAAATGAATTTAAATTGGATTGAGGAAGTAGTTGTTGTTAAATAATATCTGGTTTATTTCATTATGACACAAAAAAATCATTTTTCTACTTCAGTGAGATTTTTATTTGGATTTTCCTCCAGAAGATTTAAAGGTGTTTTCTCCATGGTTTGTATGATTTATCATTTTGTAAAAACACTAAAATATATTACACTTGCCTCATAATTATAATTTGGAAATACTTTGTGTCAGGTAGGAAATTATATACTCAGGGTAAAATTCATGTGATTTATGGAAAATTTAACAGTGGGAATTTATGATGTGGGTCTTTCTTACAATTGACTGAAATGTTTACCTGAGTTGGGTCCTTCTACAGCTCCTCTTTCTGAATTGTCAAGACTTCTCTTTTTTCTCAGAGTTAAGACTACCCAAGTAGCTTTGTTGTCAGACTAAAAATCAAAATGTTTTTCAGATGAAATAAATGTCCATTTTCTTTTTTCCTCCCACACACACTGACAACAGCTTGAAAACTAATTTTCTAAGGTCTTTTAATTTGGCTTTTCTCCCTAATTCTTTCTGTGTGCTGATTTAGCTGAAGCAAAAGAGCACAAATATTTAAACTTATTATTTCATCTTCTATGCATAGCTTAGAATTAAAAAGCTTACAAGGAAATATAATGGTATTTTTATAGGATTTAAATGTGTTTAATTGGCTTTAGTATGTTTCAGTATAATGAAAATAGCTACTTTTCCAAATGTTTACTGTGCCAAAGACAATTCTAAATATGTCTAAAATATTTGTGATAGAATCACATTGCCCGATTTTTGTTTTCCCTTTACCTTCTGTTCAAGCAGATTTGACTTATATATACAAAACTCCTGAAATGTTGGTCTGGAATGTGCTTAGTTATATTAAAAGAAAGACAGCCTCGGAAATGGAATCACTTTCATACATAGTACAACAAATTCTCTATAAATGATAGGAAACATGAAATGGGCAGAGAGAGGATATGTTATAACCAGAGACATTAGGAAAGCTTGAAACCACCACAATAGCTACATGCTAGAAGTAAGTTAAATTTTGGTTGAAAAATGTCTGCATAAAACATTTCAGAAAAGTAACATTTTCAGAATGCCTAGATATGAAGACAAAGCAGCAGCACCCTGTACATCCTGGACAGTATGAATACTGTCCAGGAGGAACAACGTACTTTTATAAGAATCTGAGCCTTAAGTTGAGAATGGTACTTTGAAGGCAGGGCTGGCAGGGGTTTCAGCTTACAGTGAAGGGTGAATTTAATGTTGCCTTATTGTTAAAACCACTGGTGATATGAGCAATATTCGGATGAAAATGACCAGCGAAATGGCACTATGCTAACAATCACAAATTTAGTGGATGCATTATTCTATAGAGTAAAATAAAATTCACTTGGTCCTAAAACTGATCAAAGACTAAAAGTGTACATACCACACAGGGCTCCTATTGTTTTAATTATACAATTTATACTATGTCCCATTTTGTTAACTGAAATCAGTAATATTAAATCACATATACTTTTAAAATACAATGCCTTTAATGTTTGTCCCATTTCCAGATGTACGCTGTGTGCTGTTAGGATTTTCATCAACAGTTCCAATCCATACCATGGACCAGGACAAATACAAAGACGCAGGAGGAGGAGGGATAAAATAGGGGGTTCCTGGGTGTGGGGGGGGAATGGGGAAAGGGGATTACATCTGAAATGTAAATAAAATATCCAATAAAAATTAAAATAAAAAAATACAACACAATACAAAAAATTGAATATCCTAATGGACACCTCAATGTGGTCATATATTTTGCTAATTTATTTCTTGGGAATTTCATATGTGAATAGAATGTGTTCTGATCTAGGCCATGCTAACATCTCCCCACTCTCTGCTCTGCTTTTCTTTCCTGTCTCCACATACTATTTCTTTACCTAACTGAATCAATTTAGTGCTGTTGGCATATGAATGGGTATAGGACCATCCATATGTATTCATATTGTAAAGTATGTGAATATTTTCTTACCAAAATTTAATCATAGCTTATGTAATCTCAATGTCTTGTTCCATAGCTGGTCTACAGTCATAAATGTCAATTGACGACAAAGCATGAAGAATAATTCCATGTGGTTTCATATAATACTTGTCAAGTCAATGAGTGTCAAAACTCTGTATTGTTATAGAAGCTTGGTAACTCAGACCCAAAAGAACATGCATGGTCTGTATTCACTAATAAGTGGATATTAGCCCGTAAAAATACAGAATACCCAGGATACAATCCGCAGAACTCAAAAAGGTTAACAAAGTGAAGAACCCAAGTGAGGTTGCCTCAATCCCACTTGAGAGGGAGAAGAAAGCAATCACAGGAGAGAGGGGGGAGGAGGTAGGAACCTGAGAGGGAAATGGAACAGGAAGGGGAAAAGGGGAACATGATCAGGTACTGGGTGGGGGTGGGAAGGAAACAGGACTTAGGCCCTGGGTCCAGCTGTAGGAATAGAGACAGGAAGCTTTGGGAGGTAGAATATGAGGGGACCCTTGGAAGTGTACCAGAAACCTGGAAGGTGGAAGACATTTAGGACCCAAAAGGTGGGACTTTGGATGAAGTGCATAACAGTGTGGAGGGTAAACTTGTAGAGTCCACCTCCAACAGAAAGACCCTCATCAAGTGAGGAATAGGGTTACCATCCCACAGTCAAAAACTCTAACCCAGAATTGTTCCTGTTTGAAAAAACTACAGGGACAAAAGTGGAGAATAGCATGAGAAAAAGGAGGTCCAATGGCAGGCCCAAATTGAGATCCAGCTCAAGGGGAAGCCCAAAGGCCTGACACTGTTACTGCTATGGTATGTCCACAAAAAGGGGCCTAGCATGGCTGCCCTCTGAAAGACCCAATAAGTAGTTGAAAGAACCAAATGCAGACATCTACACCCAACCTATGGACAGAAGCTGCTGACCTCTGTGGTTGAATTATGGAAATGCTGGAAGAAGCTGAGGAGGAGGGTGACCCTGTAGGAGAACCAGGAATCTCGACTAGCCTGGACCCCCAAGATCTCTCAGGCACTGGGCTACTGAACAGTGTACACCAGCTGATATGAGGCCCCAAACACATATACAACAAAGGACTGCTAGGTCTGGACGCAATCATAGAGTATATACCTAACCCTCCGGAGACTGAAGGCCCGGGTGAGTGGGGAGGACTGCTGAGGTGGGGGTTCAGTGAGTGGGGACATCTTCGAGGAGAGGGTTGATGGGGATGTGGGGTGGTCAGAGGGCAGACTGGGAGGGGGATAAATTCAGTACTATAAAGAAAGTTTGAATAAAAATTTTATAAATGAATGAATTGATTTAATCTTAATTAAGTTATACATTTTTGAGAGAAAAGAGTATTGGGATCATGATACTAAGGGATGTGGAATGAGGACAGATCCTGTGGCTTGTTCTTTGTTTCTGGTGAAACTGTTTTCATTGCATTACATTGAAAGTGCATCTAGCAGCATTTCAAAATATTTGATTACAGAAAGCTGTGAGAGTTCGAGGTGCAAATTTTCCAGGAAGACCCAGTAAGAGCGAAAGTGTAGACCGATCGATCAATCAGAATGTAATGTGACAATACAGATCAGAGTTGACGGGCTCTTAGGAGAAAGCTCAGGCTGTATTTGAATTTAGACTGAGGCTTTGTGTTGGAAAATAAAAGATTTAATTAAAAAAATCATCAATACTTCTCAAATTTGACTTGTCTCTGCAAAAGAAATTAGTTTGAAATATCTAAATAAAGGCATATTTTTATGAATTACCAATGATAAACTCTTTAAGAAAGCTAAAAAGAAACCCATGGTTTCATAGACATATATTTTTATTTGCTGATAAATTGACATCATGACATAGCTAATTAATAGGAATATTTGTACTAATTAGACTGTGTTTATAACAGTGCGTGTTCCAACGGAAATATTCAAAATTAGTGGTTAACACAAAGTACAATACAGTTGAAACTTCTCAGTGCTTCTAATACTAAACTCGAACTTATTTTCTATTTTTGAGTTTATTCTATGAGACATATGTAAAGTTAAAGTTATTGCATTAATTAACTTTACATAGGAAATAAAAGTAAGTTGAATACATTTTTTATTTTTGAATGTCTATTGGTTTAATAACTTCTATTTGGCCACACTTCACAGTTATTGACAAAGAAGTTTTCTATAAAGTTATGCAAACCAGGGGGAAGATGATTTGGTTCAGGAAAACAATGGCTCTTTGAAGAAAAATCTTTCCAACGTAATGGAATGTTTGAGAAAGGAGCCCATCCATCCTTTTTAGTAAACTTCATATTTTCATGTAAGAATGCGTTAATTCTTCCCCCATTTTGAGTACTGTATTTTAATATGTCTATCAATATGTGGCCAACTGGTATTTAGCACATCACTAAATAAGAATCCATGTAGTCCTTACATAAAATTTATAGATTATGACACACAGGAATTTCTACTTTATTTATTCTTTAAATTAGTGGTTCTCAACCATAATGCTGCAACACTTTAATAGAGTTCCTTATGCTGTGGTGACCCCAAATCATAAAATTATTTTGTTGCTACTTTATAACTATAATTTTGCTACTGCTATGAATCTCACCTTAAATATGTGACAGACAGGATATCTGATACGTTGAAAGGGTTATTTGACTCCAAGGGGGTCATATCCCACAGGGTAAAAATCACTGCTCTCAGGTAACTCAGGTAACTGTAGCATAGCTCTGACTCTGATTTATAAGAAAATCTTCATATGGAATTTGAAGTGATAACACAGTGTGAGGAGCTCTGGATCTTTCACAATTTTAGTATATTAGGTATAATAAGTATATCTAAAACTTTGCAGTTTTAAATAACATCAAACCCTCACCCCCCAAAACCATGTTCTTGAATGCAAGTTCACATCTCTTCCAAACAGATATTAAACTTTATTTATTTAATTTCTTCAAAGTGAAGATATTTAAAATATTACTAATTAAACATAAAGACACTCCATAATTCCTAGGAAATAGTCAAAAAATGTATTATCATTCCCATAATGTAGTCTTAAAATCTCACATTCTTTTTATTCTTAAGTGAACTTGCATCTTAGACTTCAGGAATGTAGCAGCATATTTTCCCCACAAGTTGGGAGGAACTAAGGTGGGAGGAGTAAGAAGAGGAAGAAGAGAAGGAAGAGGAGGAGCTAGGGGGCAGAGATGTAGGAGCCATGGATGACCACACATGTGCTGAGAGCAGTCCTGGGTAACAACTTATATCTAGGTTATTTAATTGTTTAACACTTCCAATTGCGTGGGCATCTTGTTTATTCAGCATTCTCAAACTTATAAAGCCTTTGGATAATCTAAGCACTAGAGTCTCATTTCTACCAGGTACCACATGGATGGCAGAATGGTCTTGGCTTAGCCCAGCCTTGTGGAGACAGTGTGGAATATTGGCAGAGCCATCTCCCACACTGGCATCTCGTGGGTGGCAGGGCTGGTGTCTCTGGTCACCAGAGCCAAAGGCCTGAGCTGAGTGGCAGCAGCATATTATCAGGCCTAGGCTAGTCGGGAAGATGGCGACTGATTATGAACAAGCAAGATTGGGAACTGCCATTTTAAAATATTATCGCAACAAGTGGTGTCTAATTTGAAGATTTTTGGCTTTTAAATTATGGCTAAAATCTTCATTCATAGGTTTTCAATTGCACTTTATATAAATTATCATAATATATTAAAATGCTGAGGTTTCAAACATATTCATTTTCTATTTGAAATATTTCTTGAAATTTAGATCAATAGACATATGTTGAACTATTTACACATAATTGATCTGTACTGGAATTCTATCTAACACATTGTCTTGTCACAGCAATTAAGATAAGTCTTCTGACTTCCGGCATTCTGCTTTAGGTATCAGAGGCAAACACATGCTCAAGCTGTGACTTTTTAAATACCCATTCCTTCATTCCTTATTGAACTCTATATTATAGTTTCTATGAATGGCCAAAAGTATTTCAAGATGGTCTATTCTTTCATTTGTTCCTTATTTTACTTGTCAGCTAATGAATATGATTAAGGTTTAAATATTTAGCATCTATAAAGTATCAGAAGTAAGGTAAACAGATTTTTTCTATAGTAGTCAAGTTATAATTCACAATAATGACCTCAAATAAACATTATGCATTTGAACTTAAACTAAACAGAAAGAATTTAAGCAGCATCTTTAATTCTTCCAATTATATCTTCTAAAATAAACAAGCTTTTAAAACTTTTATGTGTACAAGTCTTTTGCTTGCATATAGGTATGTGTGCCATTGTGTGTTGTCCATAAAGACCAAGTTAGTATATCAGGACCCTTGGAACTGGAGTTACAGGTGGTTGTGAGCTTCTATGTGGTTATTGAGAACAAAGACACAACCCTCTGTAAGAATAGTTAGTGAACGTGCCCATTTCCAACCCTCAAAATTCTACATTAAAAAATAGCTAATGAAAATGTTGTATACATTTTATAGACACCACTGAATGATCATCATTCTTTTTATATTGTGATATTCTACTTCTGGATGGTTTTCATGAAAGATTTTAGGTTTTTGTTTATAGGGCTGGACTAAAATCTCATTTTATTATTACTTTTTAATAATATAGTAATATAAAAGCATAATATTCTCTTTCTCTTGTCATTTCCTTTTCCTCTCCCTCTTCTTTTGTTTTACTCTCTCCTTCCCCCTTCTCTTCCCTCAAGATCTGAGAACGTATTTTATCTTGATTCTTGCGTTCTATTATTTATTAGTGCTAAGGGATGTTTTAAACTTATTATCATTTATATATAGGAAATCTTACTTCTGTCAGCACTTAAAATGCCTCTTATATTTTGATAATCTGTATTTCACATTACTGCACACAACTGATTCTTAATTAATTGGATATCCACAAAAACAAACAAACAAACAAACAAAGTGAAAGAGGTCAGCTAATAAGTTATTAAATATTTTTACCCTCTTATTTTCAGTATCTTTTACTTTCCATGTGATGTAACAATATGTGCTTTCCTAATTGACAATTTCTTCTTATAGATTCTTTTTTGAGTTATTTGTTCACATTTCATAGTTTGGTTTATATTATCAGATTCACTCATAATTTGGAGAACAACATATATATTTTACAACATTGTTTAGGAGGTTATGTTTAGATTTAATTTTCTGATTATTGATGCATTTATCTTAAACAGTTTAATTATGTTTCTGATGTGAAGTATTGTTTTTGAGGTCATTCAAGTCATTTCCCCAACCTTGTTCTGTTTTACTCACTTGTATTACACTGGCTACATACGAATGCCATCTGTGTATTCATTTCAGAATGCAAAACAGATTTTACATTAACATTTTGATGTCTCTACCTTATCATCATGATGAATATAGCCAGGCTCTTTGTACTCAATATTAAAAAAAAAATACCTCAATATCCAAATGCTTGTATAAAGGCTAAATTCAGCATCTTGTTAAAACTTTGGACATGTGCATTTGGATTTCCCATATAAACTATAAAAAAAGAATAGCTTGTTCTATATGAGAGCTGATTATACCAATCCCAGGATATAAGCCTCATTACTTGCTCTTGTCCAGCATTCAAATTTCCATTAAGCAGATTCCCAATCTTATAATTTGGACTGCTTCACAATCAATAACTCTTGAGCCTGAATACCTCAGCCAGGCTCATCTTTCTGTGATATTCTCCTTAATTACTTTCAATAGTGTATCCATCAGTGCCATGTGCCTGGTTTGTTCCTAGGAAGATGTTCAAAGCAGGGAACAATATGGGAATATCCTCATACAGAGCCTAAAGGCTAGTCACAGTTCACTTTGTGTTTAAGATATGCTGATTCAGTTATCGCCACGTTTTCTATTTAGTATTGTAGGCGAGGATAGGAATGCAGCCTATTGAGTTGTGCTATTGACAATTGAATGCTTTCTTATATTCACTTAAAAATTTCATATCATGGCACTTTCATGCACACATTTGATTGTAGATCAAACATGACTACTTTTGACATTGCTTCATGAAAGTCAATTGATTACAATCTCAGAAACTTCTTTTCAAAAAGTTTTGCTTTAAGATGACTTATTTAGTTGCATTAATGAACATACCTTACAATTACTTAAAGTGACCAGTATTTTGCCCCTAATTTTGACTTGCTTTAAACATGAATAAATACACTCATTTTATCTCTACTAAGTTTTACAGAGGGAATGTTGTCATCACCTAGAAGATAAATCAACTAACTGACAAGTGACAGATTGGGGATAAGGATGTAAATTTTCTCTGTAGAATATTATTTATGAAGTTTTACATTTTATTTATATTTTCAAAAGCAGAAATTTTCTCCCTTTACTTTGAATTAACAGTAAGTGTTATTTCCTGTTTATCTGCTTAATTCTGATGAATTTTCACTTGAATCAATTATTTGCAAAATGATAATTTAATCTCCATTTTACTTGCTTTACTTTCAATATCAATAATTTGTCTCCTAAGTTCAGAAAGGAATTACATAAGAGTTGTGACACAGACTGTTATATTTTGTGCTAAAATAATATTTTATTCTTAAGTTAATGTGTAATACTACCAAATATATTTTAATTTAAATAAGTTGGTTTTTCTCTGTGGTGTATGCTCTTTTCAGTGTTTAGAATTTAAGATTTAATCGTGTGAAGCTTGACAGACAGCTCAGCAGTGCTTCCTAAATACCTATGTCTTATTCCCAGCACCCACATGGCAGCTTACAATTGTTTGTTACTCCAGTTCCAGGAGGTCCAATGCCTCTTGACATCATTGGGCACTGCATGAACAATGTCACACAGACATACATGCAGACAAAACATCTATACATATTAAAATAATAAAGTAAAATAATTTAAAAAGACTTAGTACTGAAATAGTATGTTAAAAAGTACTTGAATTAGTGATTGTTTTCAAATTTATACAATGTTAATGAAGCTGCAAATAACAAATATTTAACTGTAAAATAAATGATATTAAAAAATGATACAAAGTTAAATTCGATGGTCTAGTATAGCATAGCACTCCTTATGTATCCCAATCTGTCCACATACTTTTAGTGAAGTTCCTGTCTCTGCTTCCTGAATTTTTAAATTATGCATATGAACCACTTCATATAGCATGACTATACTAGTTATTTAAAGTCTACTAAACTATGTGGAGTAATAGTTTTATCCAAATGTAAGATAATGATATATGCTACAAAATGATTAGTGAGGTTCCCAAGTTTTAGACACTTTAAGTACTAGTTGGGACCCATCCTCATGATGATTCCTAATGATCTTTCTTTTTTTTTATTGTAGCTACATTTGGGATCCTAGCAACTGGTGAGGTATATCTAAGATGAAATATGGAAACTGTTAAAAAATAAAAAAACAAACAAACAAACAAAAACCCAAAAAATCAGGGGAACATACTCTTGGAGGCAGGGGAGGACGAATTGGATTAGAAATTATGGGAGTGGGGCAATGGCTGGACTGTAAAAAAATAGAAGTAATAAAAAAAAAGAAAAGAAAAAGAAGAAAAATCCATAAAAGTATAACCTTCTACAAAGCAGACACAACTCAAGTAATGAAAATTATATCTCTTTAAAGTACAATTGTGTTTATATCTCTGAAGGGCTCCCAAGACATGGTTAACTTTAGATATTTGTGACCTCTTAGTTTCCATAAAATTTCACTATGAACCAGTCTACTGTCAAATCACAATAAGTATGTTCAGGAATTGGTAAGTATCCTCCATTTGAGAAAACCAAAAGAAAAGAAAATTTAAATACACAAATCACATGACCATTCTTAAACTGTTCCCTAGTAACTTGCGTCAGACATATCTTAGTAGCAGACTCTTCATATAAAACATATGAAGTCAATCCTTTCAGCTTGCTGATACTTCCACTATTTTAATTGTGACACCACACCCTATTTATCCTTCACTTCAGGGATGCAATGATCCAGATAGGGTATTTGAAATGGAATATCCTCTAGATCAGTTCCTCCACTGTGCGCAGATGATAACTGATGAATGTGCTTGTCTGAATTCTTTATTTTAAGCTATCTTCGTTTTGCTTTTGTTCTTTATTTTAAATGCTAAATAATCTCCTTTAGTTCATTTACATAAAATTATTAAGTTTTAAGCATTGCAGTGCTTAATATTAGCTGCATACTATGTTGTAATAAAGGTTATAGAAAAGGCCCTTAATTCTACAAAGACACAGAGACTAATATTTCTTAGATCATCTAAATCACAATTTTGTTAACTTGCATTAGGTGATTGTAAATTGATGCTTGAAAGAACATTGATGCCTTGGTAAGAGAGTCTCTGATTACCTTCAAGTCTTTTACTCCATCATGAACTCACTGGGGTTTTCTAATGCAAGAACACATTATGCTGCTTAAAACATGAAAGGCCATCAGTATCAATTATCCTGGACCCTCGAGATCTCATAGACACTGGGCCACCATCCAGGCAGCATACACCAGCTGATATGAGGTCCCCAATGTATATACAGCAGAGGACTGCTGGGTCTTGGTTCAGTCAGTGTAGGAGGAGCGAATGTGGGAGGAGTAAGGAGAGGAAGAAGAAGAGTTGGGAGAGGAGGAGAAAAAAGGAAGAGGAAGAGCTAGAGAGGACAGAGATGTAGGAGGATGGAAAATCTCCTGGGGAACAACTTATAAACTTATAATTAGGTTAGCTAATTGAGATACAACTCTCTTTGTATGGGCATCTTGTTAGTAATCATTATCAAACATATAAAGCCTTTGATTAATCTATAAGAATTAGAGTCACAGTCTCTTACTGAGCCTGCATGGATGGCAGAATGGTCTGGGCAATGCCCTGCCTTGCGGTGACAGTGTGGAAGATTGGCGGAGCCATCTCTTACGCTGGCATCTAGTGGGTGGCAGGGCTGGTATTTCTGGCGGACTGATTCTAGCTGCAGCATGCATGTGGCCTCATGCCAAGAAACATGGCAGCTGGGCTAGGCAGAGCTGGTGCAGCTTAGATAGTTGGCCTGAGCCAGAGGCCGATTTTAAATATTTACCACTACAAGTCAGAGAAGATGCACATAACCCTTAAGAGACTGGAGTTCCCAGGGAGTTTAGAGGTCTAGTGAAGTGGGGTTGGGATGGAGGGTTGATGGAGCCATCCTCGTGGAGACAGGGGAATGGGGAGTAGGAGAAAGGATGGGACAGGGAACAGTCAGAGGGTGGACCAGGAAGGGCATAAAATCTTGAGTGCAAAATAAATAAATAAGTAAATAAATAAATATATAAATAAATAAAATTAAAAGATGAAAGAAATAAGATAATGTAAATCATAATAAGAAACAAATATTCAGGAAAAAAACTTTAAAATGCCCTTAAATTATGAAGAATAAAAGCTCAAGCAAATCTAAATTAGATAAATATAAAGATTAATATCTTTTATTAAAAATATTTTATAATAAATCCAATGGTGTACACAAACCAAAACAAAGATGACATATGACAATAAATGCCTAATTGAAAGAAAAGATACATTCAAAAACAGCAAAAATCATAATATACATATGAAAAAATACACAATATTGTTTGAAACATACTAATTATAATATTGAAAATAAATTATATGCCATAATGATGAGAATGGGTAGGCTATTTTATATTCCCAATGAAAACAGAATAGTAATTATGGCTATATATTACGCTGTGGCAAATATAAATGATAGCATCTTATGAAATACTCTCTGAAGTTTAAGTTGCAAAATATTTAGTAAAAATTTGAAAGATCATCAAGCAAATGCTATATTCTGAATATAAAAATGAACACCTTACAGAATTACATACAAAGTAACCATGGGCTGATAAATATAGACTTTAACATGAAAACAATGGTGTGAAGCTTGGAGCGCAGAGGAAGGGCATGCAATGAATACAGGCAACCAATCAGGCTTTAAAAGACTGAAATTATGAGTATCACATATTGTCCACTGATGGAAGAATGTCAAAAACCAAGTCTTTGAATTAAGTCAACTCTATGGACCTGTAATATAAAGGGGAAAAGATTATTGACCAACTTCAAAAGAGCTATTGCAAACTGCATTTGTCAAAGAATCCGTTGAGAAACCACTACTGATTATCACCTGCACATAAACCACAATATTGCTTTAAAAGTAAAGGGAACTCTTAAAATTTCATAAATAGAAGATGATTTATCTTTTCATTTTCAAGATTAAATAATGGGGGCATTGAAAGACAGAGGATGAAAATTGTTATGCCTGTAAATTAGACAGGGCAACAGATAAGACAGAAATTATTTAAAATATTTGCTGAAATATTATGAATGATTGTGCCTTGCTAACTATATAAAAGAGAGTTTGAAGGGAGTCATTCTTCTTGTCTAAATGATGACGTTTCTAATTTAGTAAGTTTCTAAACAGTAATCTCAGTTTCATGTATGTTGTTGGTAGTGAGTTTGCACAGGTTCATATAATAGTACAAGTGTTACAGAAAGACATGCATCATATCATCTATTGTGTTATGTTATATTATTATATTCTTGTTATTTTGTGTTTTGTTATGTTATGATGTCATGTTACAAGTATTATTGTATTATATTTTAATCATGTTCATGTGATTGTATGTATCATGTGTAGGTGTCTGCATTTTAGTTCAGATGCCCGAGGACACCAGAGATGTAGTTACCCTAAAGTTGCAATTACAGGCATTTTTGACCTGTGAAACAGTGAAGTATGAAGAAAACATTGGGCCCTCTACAAGAGAAATATGACTTTTATCTCTGAAGCTGTACCCTTAGCCCCAGTACTGGCCCTTGCCATTAATCTTGTTTTTCCACAAGAAATAGATATAAAAGCCCATTGCTGATGATCCTACATCACTTGCTTGCAAAATATAGTTAAGCTTGAAGGTTTTTACTTGCCGACGACATTTAATAGGGTCATCATATACTAAACAGGCTTCTGCCAAGAGAAAAGGCATCAATGATCTTAACCATGTGTAACTCCAGTGAGTATCACTATCAAATTTCTAGATAAGACACATTCACATGTATAACAATAGAATGAAAGTTACAGAACTAGTCAACTAGTCAGTGATTGGATGTGAGGCATAGCCTACAAGAGATAATTCATACCTAGCACTATAAACGTCAGTCAAAAAAATCTATGCTTGGGACATCATATGACCTGGGGGCATATTTCATACTATCAATATTAACTAAATTTACATAGCTTCAAACTAAATTCTAGGTACCTTTATCTCTATCCATAAACACAATCTACTCCCAGCCTGGATCAAAAACATCTTTCTGAAGAAAATAGTAGTTATTGCATTTACTACCCAAGAGGCTTAGGAACATAAGTTAATTTTCTTGCCCTAAATAAATCCTTTATACAACTACTTATAATGTTTAGGGAACACTGCAGAAGAGTGGACAGAGGAAATGTAAGAGGTAGAAAACTCTCTTGCAAATATGATATGTCCTCTGTAACAATTGTCTTATCATCTGCAGGTTACATGCACTTAGCCTGAAAAGAAACGGTGATGTCAATAGTCAGGCACTGACTGGAGAAAAAGAATGTGGTCCCTGTCCTTACTGCTGAACTATGTATCATAAAGATCGTAGGAGAGGCGGAGTCATTGTCTTCAATTTGGTGCTGAGGTAAGCCTAGCAGGCTTCACTGTAGAGTTTAAACCTGTGATCACACAGACATCTCATATTAAATCTAGTGGAGACTGTGCATGTGCCCACTCTGAAAAGAGGTCTAGACATTGGGTATCAGTGACAGAATGCGTGAAAGTAGAAAAGATAAAGAAGGTGTATTCATAAAGATGTTAATTAGCCTCTGCCAGAGCCTAACAAATGAAGATATGGATGCTCGCAGCCAACCACAAGACTCAGCAAAGGGACACCGATGGAGGAGTTAGAGAAAAGATGGAAGGAGCTGAAGGGGCTCGCAACCCCATAGGAAGAAAACCAGTTGAACCAATTAGACGCTCCAAAGCTCCAAGGGATAAAACCACCAACAAAGAGTATACTTTGGGGGAACCACAGCTCCAGCTGCCTGTGTAGCAGAGGATTGCCTTATCTGACGTCTCTGGGAGAGGAGCCCCTCGGTACTGTGAAGACTTGACGACCCAGGATATGGAAACGCTAGGACACTAAAGCAGAAGTGGGTGGGCCGGTGAGGGAGGGCCCTCTTGGAGGCAGAAAGTAGGGAATAAAGGGTTTGTGGAGGGAAAACCAGAAAGAGCAATAACATTTTAACTGTAAATAAATAAAATATCCAATAAAAAAGATGTTGATTAGATCATGATAAAGACCAAGAAGCATGTAATGATTTTGCCAAAACTTAAATCGTTCCATGGATGCAATTTGGATATTAACCTCTGAACTTTAGGGAACATTTGAAATAGAGGAGCAAGTGACAAGACAATACGAAAACCTTAAGAAGAAGGATTGAGGAAGAAATACGCACATCATAAGAAAAGTTAAATAAGCATAACAGTGTCAGAATATTATCTGATAAAATCTATATAATCAAATTTCAAAACAAAATGTGTACTTGATGTTCAAGTTAAAGATGATTGATTGAACTGATGATGTATGTCCAGGTCCATAACATAATTTAAGTAGTTTAATATTGGCCAAGTTTAGTGAGACAAATCATATGTTAGCCTCAAACCACATGCTACCTGCTAACTAGTTGTAAAAATGAGCACTGATAAAAATGATTATCAATGACAAACTCTCTGAAACTAATATAAACACACATATGGACATAATTAACGATATGATTGTTACCAGAACCATGCTGTTAACTCCAGTTCAATATTAGTGCAAATAATGTCAACTATTTAAGAAATATAATGAAGATATTAAATAGGTCCTAGCATATGCAACAATGAATCTAATTCATGTTCACTTAAACACTGCTTCTGGCTGCTTGTGTGTGGAGACTTCTGTAGGGACTTGTATGTCTTCAACATTAGTGTCAGTGTCTATTGAAAAAAAGAAATGCTTGAATGAGAAAGTAAAGTCCTATGATGTGTTAGTAAGTGATAGAGATTTTCATTATAAGGGAATGATGTTAATTCCCATGTGGTCTGCAGTACAGGGAACTGATGAATAGTTTTAGGACTTTGCTTCTGTTGTATAGTACATTCTCCTGTCTTTGTCTTAATTGTTCACTCTGCATCATCTACCCAGATTACAAAGGTTTTTGTTTCTTGACAGATTAGGTCAAATAAATATAATTATCAAACACTTTCTAAATAATGCTCATTTATAGAAAATTAATATTTTCCGTACACTACATCTAGTATCATACTATTGTCATTAACTGTTTAACAGTGTATAATGTATACGCATTGTGTAACAAAACACACTATATAAACACAGTAAATATGTATATAGATTTTTTCCTAACAAATGCCAATGGAATTTTTCAATAAGTAGAGTATATGTATATATGTACATGTTATTATATATTCTAACAAAACAGTCAACCTATTGAATGACTTACCGATTATATAATGGACTAATGTCTCAGGTCTCTTTCAGCTCTATAACATGATTTTTTCTCTTCTTTTAATTACTGGATATTTTATTTACATTTCAGATGTTATTCTTTTTCCCCATTTCCCACCCTTCCAGAAACCCCCCTATCCTATCCCCCCTCCCCATGCTTCTATGAAGATGTGCTGGTACCCACCCATCAACTCCCACCTCCCTGTCCTCGAATTCTCCCTGTTTGCATCCCCATAGGAGAGCAATAATACCAACCACTCAGAGTTTCCAGTGTCTAAATCCCCAGCCTGGGAGCACACAGGGAGTGACCCATGACTGTATATATAGGGGAGGATGGCCTTGTCTGGCATATGTGGGAGAGGAACATGTTTTTAAGAATAATTGTATCTTTCAATGGCATCTCAAAGCTAATTGGTCATACAATATTTAAGAAGATGTTTTCCAAATAGATACTTATAAGTCATGGAAATAATGTATGACTAGAATAATGTTTAAGCTCTTGATAATCCACATTCAGATTCTTCTACAATGTGTTGTCAGGATTCCTGCTAATGTCCTCATAGACAATATAGACACATATACACAACGATACACTGAGCTGTTCACCAGCTTTATACTCAATATTCAATAGGCTTTAATAACATAACTATAGATAAAAATAGTTCTTGCTCATAGTCTCTTGCTTGTAATTTGTAACTCTAGATATTAGTAACTTTTTTAGTATTAACCAGGAAGTGGAATATCATGTGAGATGTAAATGAATGATTAATGAAAAATAGAATGCAGAGAAATGAAATAAACTCAATCAGTTTATACCTCTACAATAGTGTAATCTAATATCAGATTTTGGGCAGCCAGCATATAATGTGCTTGCTGTACAAACATGTGGACCAGACTCAGTGTCCTGGCATTTTTTTTACACTAAATATTATATGAAAATTCCACAAAACAAAATCCAAAATCAAGAAGAAGTGAATGTAACCGTCTGCCTGTCATCCAAGCATGCAGGAGGCACAAAGAGTAAATATCCACAACTAGGCATATTTAAAGAGTCTGAATATAAAGAAAATTTTAAAACAAAACAAAGCTATATCTGCGAGTAATGTTTCTATCCAAATTTATCTTATTTTATACTTGAATATTACAAGTTGTGTTGTTAGGGTCTTCACTTCAAATTCCTTGCAATTTGCATCATGAATCTTGATGCATTTTATCACTAAGTAGGAGCTATATTTGAAATTTTTGCTGAACTCTTTAAAATAAAGGCCATTTTTAACTAGAAATGTATTGAGATAGCTTATGTAAAAAGGAATTTGACACCAAGCCTGGTGACCCAGGTTTGCTTTTTAAGACTCACATAGCTGAAGGAGAGAACAAAATCCCACAATCTGCTTCTTTGCACATGCACATACACAATCATTCTCCCCTGCCGCCATCACCACACACATATTGCACATGCACAAAATGCACATGCATGCAAGCAAAATTGGCAAACTGCATTATTTAACACATATGTTCTGGATGAATATCCCTTATATTGACTCCTTTATCATTTTACTTCTTAAATTATTTTCATGCTGGTGGAAATCACTTCTCTAAAATGGATAATTGTGCTTTGTTTTTTGCACTGAAGTGTTCACTTCCAATTAATGCTTTCTCCTAAATTAATACAGAAAAACTAATGCTCTAACTTTTTCTCACCACCAATCTTATAAGTGCTCTCTTACAGATTCTATCATGGTTGTCAATGAAGTCCAATGTTTTGCTACTGCTGCATATCATTTTTAAAACTCATTCCAATTACTTTCTTCATACTATAAACTCAATGAACTTTTGATAATGCTCTACATCACATGCTATAAACAAAGAACTAATCCTGAAAAGTTCCACAACATCCGTATACTAATTTAAAAATGGAATGGTTTCAGTGTGACTTTGTCTTCAGTAGCATCTACAAATAGGGTAGAATTCAGAGTTCTTCAAGCATCTCCTGAGTATAACTCTCAATTTTATTACTCAGCCTTTAAAATCCCTCCAGAATGCTCACGTGACATCACGCCATGCCAGTCAGATGGTAATTTATTTTCCTTTTGCCTGCCTTGATTCTGATTTTAGGTTCTTTTGACATTTACAGTATTATACTATGATGTCCAAATCTTGCTGATCTCTTGAGTTGGCTGTTCCTTAGTTTGTAGAATGAGATAGTTTGATTTCCTTTCTTTAATCTTGCATTGAAGGGTGTTAATATCCATATCTAGCATGCAAAGAACTTTAGAATTCAAGTAGAATAGAAGCATTTTGTTATGAAAATCATGTCTTTGTAGATAGTGTGAACCACTTACCAATAATCTTACACTTAACTTTCAACAGTGCTTTCAGAGTACATGAGGAATTATTACTGAAATTAACAGACTTTTCCCTAAGAAAATAACATTATCCTGGTTCATTCTTGAGGAAGCCATGTTTATTAGCCATTTTTTATTGACCTTCAACTGGGTAAAAATGCAGAGATTTCAGAGGATGAATCTAGAGTGATAGTAAATGTATTGGAATTCTTAATTCCTCCCTACCTCACACCAGAATACAGATTTTCTATAACACATCAATGTACAAGAACCACTAGAAAGACAGCATACAAGAAATGATTAACAGTGACCACTAGAAGCACACACATGCTTCCTGTGGAATACCTAAAAGTATAATGTCCGTGTCAGTGTAGATTCTCACCCTTCCCTCTAAAGTAGTCCCGCTGAGCTCCTCAGTAGCCTATTTGAGGTAGCCATCAGCTCTTTCGCCCTGTTGTGCACTTGTTTGGACTTTTTTGACCCTTAAACTGGCTTTACTTTTTTGCATTTATTCTATTTTCAGATATTCTTTAAGTTCATCTGAGTTATAGGTGGACCATAATTAGCTCAAGAAGTTTTGCTTGTTTTATTTTGAATGATTTTGTTACAGTCTATTTACTTATCTTTATCTGCCTTCCATTCCTGACTTACTAATTACTAGGGTCTTTAATTAACCTACCTCTCAATTGCCTGAAGATATGTCTTTCTGTTAGTTATTTTTTGACCCTGAATTATTATAAACCCAACTATACTTAGGCTAGTCTTCTTGCTCATACAGACTGAATGTTGGCCACCATTATTGCCACTTCTTCTCTGTAGGCGTAATTAGCATAGCTATCATCATCATCATCATCAGCATCATGATGTTCCTCCTTTTATTCTTTCTATTTCCTCTTCTCCTTCCTCTTTTCTTATTTTTTGTCTGTGCTGTGCTGTGCTTGGAATTTAATCCTGACCCTGACACATGCCTAACTAAGAGGAGCCTAGAAGTAAGGAATAGTGAAGGTCTCATGCTGAATGTAGTCTTAATGAGGACACCTGGGCTCTGTTTTCTTCTGATTTTGACTATATTAGAGGTTGCTTGATCAACATTATCTTCTTTTATTCTGTCTGTATTTCTGAATGAAGCTAAATATGCTGGAGTTTTCTGTTTTTACCTTGGGCAACTCTACTTTACAGGAGTACACAAGAACTACTATTGCAAGGTTTTACTGTGTTGTTGCCCCATGATACCTACTTAATACTTTCAAGTCTTTCTGAATTATATAGAGTCTTTAATTACCTACATCTCAATTGCCTAAAGATATTTCTATGCTTACACTAATGCTTGCATCATCTCCACAACTGATATTCTTTTCAGAAGTCACAGAAGATATTGCTTATCTCTTATTTCCTGCTGTAAAAGTAAAGCTCTCTTAACTTTCTGTCATTCTGTTAATATGATTTGTAGACAGCAAACCATAACGCTAAAAAGCTCCTTTAAGCAATAGTTATTGCAGACTTTATCCCTTATTTTGATTAGCTAAAATTGTGATGTGATACAATTCAATTTCAATTAAGTTAAATTAAGATTTGAATGCAACGATGATAATGACAGTAATATGTAACCATCTACACAAAAGTAATTCTGAAAATGAAATAAATACCTTCAGATCCAGACAATAAAGAGATGGTTATATAGAGCTGAGTACACAAATTGACACTAAGAACAAATAAATCCTCTCTTGCAACCAGAATCCACTAGTTACTTTCCAGCTCTCCTGGCTGGCAATGGGCTTACTTTGTGTTGCTTGCTCTTCAGCATTAATTCCAGAACTAATATTTGTAATTTTTGTCTTCTTCCACCAGAACTTTTGTGTTGCTATTCTAAACTTAGTTAAAATAAGATGTCCACCTTTACATAAAAATGGCACACTCTAAGAAAGAAAGCCATCAATATTTTACTTATGTATTTCCATTTAATTCCAATAAAAATTACTTTAGAAGTAATTTAGTATTCAGAAAAGGTTATAATTAAGAAATTAATTATTTGACTCTCTTGTCTAAGTGCTTTTGATTTGTTAGCAATTCCCTCCTTTCCCTGTGAATAATAGTATAAGTTGTGGTTATTGTAATTAGCACAGGTATTACATGTATTGCAAAATGCACATTCTTGCTCTACTTCCAATTATTCTGGACTTTTTTTCCTTTAGCACACATGATATTAAATGGACTATAAGAATCCCTTTGTCTTAGGAATATTACACAGAGACATTCTATGTGAGCTAAAATTAAGAAGCATGTTTGAGTTCTTATTGGCTTTGAAACAGATGTCAATGGTGAAATGACACCTGCATCTTTTTTTTTTTTT
>NW_021606819.1:0-11377 GCF_004785775.1 Grammomys surdaster | reverse complement strand
TATATATATATGTGTGTGTGTGTGTGTCTGTGTGTGTGTGTGTGTGTCTGTGTGTGTGTGTGTGCGCACACACACACAGATGCATGTAAATTGTTGTAGGAGTCTAAAAGTTTTCAATTCATTTGGCTAAATACCAAGGAGCAGAGTAGCTGGGTTATACAGTCAGAGAATGTTTAGGAAGGAAGAAAGGAACTGCCAAACTGTATTCCAAAGCGGCCGTGCCCCTCGCATCCCTGCCAGCCGTGAGTATAGATGCCTGTTGCTCCACATCCTTGCCAGCGTTTGGTGCTGTCAGTGTTGTGGACTTGGAGCATCCCAAGCAGTGTCTCCTTGTTTAAATGTGCCTTTCCCGGATGACGGAGTGCGGACCACCTTCTCATATGCTTACATGTCATCCGTCTATCCGTTTTAGTCGAGCATCTCTGAAGGTCCTTGGTGCGTTTTCCAATCAGGTTGTATAAGTTCTTACTATTGAGTTTTCGGTATCCGCTGCGCACTGAGGGGAGGGGATAGCATCTCATCAGATAGGTATTTTAACAATACCTTCTCAACTATGGCTTGCTTGTCTTTCATCCTCTGGGCAGCATCTTTTGCAGAGCAGAAACTTTTAATTTTACCGAAATCCATTAACATTCTTTCCTCCAAGGCCCTCACAGTTGGTGCAGTGTCTAAAAGTCCCTGCCATACCCAAGGGCATCGAGGTTTTGTCCTAAAATCCTTAAAGGGTTTTACAGTTTCATGTTTTATAATGCCGTGATGTTTTTTTTTAACAGAGATAAGCTATGCATGAATACATTCTCTGAAGTTGATTCATAATTCCAAAAGATAAAGAACAACCCAACTATCTGGCAAGAGGGGATAGTTATGTTACAGTGCAAAGAATGAAGCCGGCCCATACAGTCTCTGATGCTTTTAGACAATAACCAGCCCCGAAGCTAAAAATGCCGAGTCCGCTTCTCAACACCCAAACTCCTGGTTTTTAGGACAGTGACCTGTTCTCGTGGTCCGTGCACTGCTGAGGGAAGGAAATGCGGTTCATCTACTGCAGTGTTTGGCTCAGGTGGAGAGGCCACCCCTGCCTGCTGCTATTCTCCAGCCACCATCTTTTGCCTGCTTTTCCTATGGAATATAGATTTGATGAGGTGATTTCCAGCAGTAAGCAGCTCTTCCTGGGCAGACTGACAGTATGTACAGGGAACTATGTACAGGGTACTTCTGGATGTGCGGATGCTCTGATGGCCACACCCTATACCCACCCTGGCTCAGGTCACCAGCTCCTCCCTGAGTAGGTCTTACGTGGGACTTTCCTTGAGCACAGCTCCGCTCAGCGTCTCCCTGTAGGGAGACCACCTGCTTTCATCCATCTCTAATGAGGTCCCTACCTGACTTAACAAGATACCAGCGCTGTCCCTACTGTTCCTGGAGTCTTTACAAATCTTTGCTTTGAAATCCCTGGAGAGAGAGAAAGGTGCCTCTAACATCTTCTTTGTGTCTGATGGGGTTCCTGCCCAGCATCCTCTCTGTCCCCCTCCTTTCCCACACACACAAAAAAAGAAAGGCGATCTTTACAATTCCTCTAATTAACAGTTTGTTTTTATTCTCAATATCTGGTGGTTGATTTAGCTTAAGGTCCGTGGGGACTTACACTACCTGGATTAGAGGGGGGCGGCTGGGAGGTGGTGGAGGTTTCCACACAGTTTCTTCTCTCCCTCTAATTGGTAGCACATACTGTAACAAGGTGAGTCTAATTCTGTTCTGCTGAGAGAGGAGGAAAGTTTCATTTTTATTATCTTTCCAAGACTATCTAGTAAATTGGCAGTGGGGTGTGTGTGTGTGTGTGTGTGTGTGTGTGTGTGTGTATTAGAAAAGACCCAGTTTCTTCCCATTTCTAAGATGTAATCAAGTATGCAGGGGGGCTACCCACTGAGGAAACAGACATGCCCTTTTTGTCACTGTTTTGCTTTGCTCCAGAGTCCACTTTGGCCTGTTTTATCTGAAACTTTACGATTAGCCACCCTATCTTCCAATGTCCAGGAGCTGACCTGGCTTGGCTCAGTGAGTCGGCTCTCCAACTAGCTCACATGTGCTGGGCCAGGCAAGCCGGCCTCTACCTCACACAGCTGTTTCCTCCACCTCTGGACTAGTCAGCCAACTGTCCATCTTCAGGACCTTTGAGCATCACCTCTCCACGGAGCCTCTGCAACAGAGGTCAGGCCGCAGACTGCTCATTTGCTATAAATTTCTTCCACACCGTGGCGTGATGTGCATGCACGCTGGGACTAATTCTACAGGTGTAGACACTGCTGCATGGATGACAAGCTTTGAACTGTCATAGGCACAGGCTGCGCACTGCTCAGACAACCATGGATACCTCGGACACTCCTAACCTGCCAGTAAAAAGGCAGCTAGTTCTAACCTTACAGGATGGCAGTTTGGTAACATGAATCCTAAAACTTCATATTTGGTAGACCCTTTGGCCTTCCCTCCATCCCATACCACGCCTCTAGAGGTACTTAGAAAAAAAAATACACGCAGGAATGTTCACTGGAAGTTTTAATTCCTTCTAACAGTTGGAAGCAATCCAAATGCCCAACAAGAAGAAAACAGCTAAACAAATTATAAAGCGGCTATACAACACGCTATTGGTAAGTATTATTATAAAACTATATTTGATTATAGGAAAGATATTCAGGTTACATTAAGTGAAAGAAAAAAATCTCTTCCCATTAGTGGCAAATTTTTCTTTTAATCATCTATCTGTAGCTTATAAGAGCTGAAAACGGGAACAGAGGAGTCATAAAATTAGAAGGTAGAGTTATTTTGCTGGCAATGACCCCTTTCCCACATGTTAGATATGGGGAAGCTTAAATAGAGATAATGTGCTGGATAGTTTTATGTCAGCTGGACACAAGCTAAAGGCATCTGAGCGAAGGGAATCTCAATTAACAAGATGTCTCCATAAGACTGGGTGGTAAGCGTTTTCTTAATTAGTGATTATGGGGGAGGGTCCAGCCCACTGTGGGCGGTGCCATCCTTGGGCTGGTGATCCTGGGTTCTGTTAGAAAGCAGGCTGAGTAAGCCATAAGGAGCAAGCCACTAAGCAGCACTCCTCCGTGGCCTCAAGTATCAGCTCCTGCCTCCAGGCTCCCACCCTTTACGTCACTTCCTTCAGTGATGGAAGAGGATGTGGTAGCATAAGCCAAATAAACCCTTTCCTCCCCAACTTGCTTTCGGTCGTGGTGTTTCATCACAGCAATAATAACTCTAACTGAGACAGATAAATGAAGGAAAGAAAAAATTGTCCAGATGCTTCTATCCACTGCACAGTGAACATTCTGACAGATCCTTCCTGTTCTTGTCATCTCTGTTGCTGTGACAAACACGCTGACACAGAGCTACACAGGGAGGGAGGGGCTTAACTGACTTAGAATTCCAACCCCTTGGATAGGGGAAGTGGTGACTGGAACACAAAAGGCTATTCAAACCACACCCACAGTTAAGGACACAGAACAATGTACCTTTGCTTGCTTTCTGCTTCTGTTTCTGCTAACCTTCTTTTCTCTTTTCTTCTTAACTAACTTTATCATTTATTTCCTGGAACTTGCTGTGTAGACCAGACTGGCCTCAATCTCACGGACATCCGAGGACTGTCTCTCCCTTCTCCCTTGTACTGGAATTCAAGGCGTGCGCAGCCATTACACTCTCAAGTTTGGAGCCAGGCCACAAAATGGTGCCACCTACATTAGGGGTGGGTCTTCAACTGCAGAGGCCATCTCCCACAGACATGCATACAGGACAACCTGAGCTGGACAATTCTCCCTTCAGACTCTTTCCAGGTGACTCTGGGTTGCGTCAAGCTGACAGCACACTCCTCATGTTTCTTGGGGAATACATTTGCCTTCCTGATAAAAGCCTGATTGTGTATTGCATTTTGACCCTCTCCCCATAATGTATGAATTTACTTAATCTGGCCTGTTCTCACATGCTATGGTTGCTGTGCATTTTAACTGTAGGGATGTTATAAATGCCACAAGTCAAGTCCCACTTGCTAGCTTTCCCTGTGTTCTGCTCCCTGGTCTCCATTTCCTTTTCCTCTCCCATTTGGGACTTTAACCATTTTCTTTCTATGTAAAAAAACATGCTCCAATATTTTCTTTAGTGAAGGTCTTCTGGTGACAAACTCACGATTTGGGGGTTAAAATGGATTTATTTCCCCTTTATTGATGAGTATTTTTTTATCAAATGGTAGAATTTTTTTTAACAGTTCTTGTCTTAGTCGCAGTTTCATTGCTGTGAAGAGATTCCATGACCACATGACCACAGCAATTACTATATAGAAAACATTTCACTGGAGCTGGCTTACAGTTCAGAGTTTAGCTCATTATCATCATGGTGGGAAGCATGGCAGCATGCAGGCAGATATGGTGCTGGAAAAGCTGAGAGTTCTTACACCCTAATATACAAACAGCAGAAGACTGTCTGACATACTGGGCATAGCTTGAACATAGGAGACCTCAAAGCCCACCTCCACAGTGACACACTTCCTCCAAAAAGGCCACGCATACTCCAACAAGGCCATATTTCCTAATAGTGTTACTCCCTACAGGCCAAGAATTCAAACAACATGAGTCTAGGGAGAACAGTCCTTTCCAAACCACCAGTTTTCCTCTGACGTTCAAGGTCTAGGTCTCTTTAGTCCTTTTTGGCATTTGTTGTCTTTCTTGACTTTGTGACTCAAAACCTTTCATCAGTTTTTGGAAACTCTTATCTACTATCTCTTGAAACAATGTCTCTCTCTTCTACTTTTGGGTCTATAGTTGTGCATCATGTTAGACCTCTGCCACAGGGTTAGAGATTTAGCTCAATGATAAAGCCTAGGTTCACTCCTCAGCTCTGGGTTAGAAGGGAGACCTCCTCACACAATCTCCATTCCTTATTCTTTGTCTTTTCCATCATTCATGTTGATTAATTTTCTAATTAGTTAAGTCTAATCTTCTATTAAACCCACTCCATGTAGGCCAGGCTAGCCTCAAATCTATAGAGATACTCCTGCCTCTGCCTCCTAGTGCTAAGATTAAAGGTACACACCAGCAGGTCCAGCTCAGTAAGTTCTCTGCTTAGGAACTGAACTTTTCAGTTCTACCATCCTGTCGATTTCTCCCTAATGAAACCATTTCAGTAGTATGTATTGTATCTTTGAGCACATGAAACATGGTATTGTAACGTTGTGTCAACACCTTCAGTGTCTAGATTCCCTGGGGCTCTATTGTTTCTTGTGATTGTCATTTCTGGTTGCTTGGGTTTGTTTGTTTGGTTGGTTGGTTGGTGATTGGGTTGGTTGGTTGGTTGGTTGGTTGGTGGTTGGTTGGTTTGGGATTTTTTCTTTTTTGCTTTTTTGTTTTTCCTGGAAAGCTTGATTTGCTTGGATGCCTAAAACTGGCTATGGAAGGCACTAAAACTAAGGTGAAGACTGGAAAGATGTCATCATTTCTTCGGAAAGATCTTTGCCTCAGGGAAACACATGAGATCTTGGTTGTTCAAATCTAGGACTAAGAAGGCTGGATTCAATCCTTTTAAAAGTTAGTTTACTTCTGGTTCATCTTGACTCCAGACAGACAGGGGTAAGGGCACCACTATAAATTACTGAAGGGAAGTCCTGGACTCCAGAGTCTACTCTCTTGTGTCCTCCAAACCTTCCAGAACCTTGCTTCCCTCCCAGTCCCTGAGCATCTCTTCCAGAATTCGCAGAAATACTCCCAAATGCACTGACTTTCCAAGGCTCTTGATTTCTATCTTCTCCCAAATTTTAATCTGTTAATGCTTGTCTGGCTTAGAGTTTTAATGCCTCAAGGACATGTTTACAGACTGATCTGTCCAACTTTTCTAATTGTCCGCAACAGGTAAACTGATCAGAAGTCCCAGTCCACCACAACAGAAAGCAGGGACCTATCCTGAAATTCGGTTTTAAAGGGGACCTGTCTTAGTTTGGGTTTCTTTGCTGTGAAGAGATTCCATGATCTGGGCAGCTCTTATGAGAGAAAACATTTAATTGGGGCTGGCTTACAGTTTCAGAGGTTTAGTCCATTATCAAGATGGTGGGAAGCGTGGCGGTGTGCAGGCAGACATGGTGCTGGAGGAGCCGAGAGGTTTACATCCTGATCCATCCACAGGCAGCAGAAGGAGACTGTGTGTCACGCCCGGCTTAGTTTGGGCATAGGAGACCTCAGAGCCTGCCTCCACAATGATACATGTCCTCTAACAAGGCTACTCACACTCCAACAAGGCCACACCTCTTAATAGTGTCACTCCCAATGAACCAAGCATTCACCATTCTTATTCAGACCCCACACAGGCCCTCTGATGACTGCTTACTCACTAATAGTTTGCTACTGTTTCTCATCATTACCATGAAGCTGGTTGTTCTTCCTTCCCCTGACTCAATAGAATCACCAGGCTCACTTGCTGGAAAGTGGGGCTGCCTGGGATAGTCTTGTCTGTAATTTATCTCTCCCCATGTTTTAGTCACTTACAGCCCACATTACTGGTCAGAAGTCAACCTAGGACATCACCTGACAGATGGGGGTCAAGATGATTCCTGAAGTCATTCAGAGTACAGGCTGCTCAGCCCCGTCCTTCTCAAGGGATGAAAACCCACGGTGGGTCACACCTGATCTAATTCCAACACCAGAGAGAAGGAAATGTGACCTGCATTTCCAGGTCTCAGGAAGCTCTGGAAAGCAAAGCTATTGATATTAATAATTAGTACCAGCATCTAGTCAATGCCCTAAAATACAGCTATTAATATTTAATATGAATAATTGAGATTAATATTTTAATTTGCTTCTCGCTTTCATTTCACTCCTTCTGGTGAGAGCTGTAGCTACTTGCCCTTCTGTCAGGGACTCATATAATCCTGTTGCTCGAACTGAATTTCTTAGCTAGAAAGAAGACCTAATGTTTCTTTTTCAAAGGTCAGGCCTATCACAGTTATTATTTTCCACTAGAGCTAGTCTTAAGAACAGCCTTTGAAGGAGAGAGGCTGGGATGGCATTCTCTAACAGCGTTTCTGCAGGGCTCTGATGAACAGAAGGGGGTCCTGGCAGCAGCCTGCCAATGTTTCTGTGTCCTGCTTCTGGGAGGACAGAACATTGTGAGCTCCTGCTTTTTAATGGAGTATCGCATGCACTGTGTTTTCTGTACAATGAAACCCATGTGAGTTAGTGACATTTAGGTACCTGCTTAACTCATGGGCCCCTAAAAGCTTTCACAGAACCAGGAGTTTCTAGGTCAGGCAGCTAGGATAGAACTCAGGTCAGTGCCTTATACAGCTATCGTCAGAGAGGCTTCTCTTTGCAGTAGAGAAGAACTAACACGGAGACCCACAATGGACAATGTGCAGAGAGTGAGAGGCCTTAGAGCACTCAGCCCTAAATGGGATGTCTCCATCAAACTCCCTCCCCTCAGGGCTCAGGGACCTATGCAGAAGAGGAGGCAGAAAAGTTGTAAGAGCCAGAGGGGGTGGGGGACTCTCAAGGAAATAGTGTCCTTCAGATACAACAGAATTAGTGCACATGTGAATCCAGAGAGTGTGGCAGCGTGCACAGGGCCTGCACAGGCTTAAACCACCCTCAGGACTCAGCAACGTGTCAGCATTGTTTCCTGTCTGAGCAGTGTAGCCCTCTGCAGCTCACAGTGGAAGCTGGCAGCCATCTTCCAGACCCAGCATGTGGTGGTGACTGCTCAGTAAGGCTCAGCACCATTGCATCTAAGCATCTTGCTCTGGCTTTCCGGCCCTAGAAGGAAGTTCTGCCTCACAGCCTGAGCCCATGTTCACCCTCCAAAAGACCCAGAGTGCCAGGGTCTCCCAGGACCTAGTGCCTTTCGGGTGAATTCCCACTTCCCAGACTGGAATGGGCAGGACTTCCTGTCTGTCCTTCACTTTTGGTTGTCAGTCTGGTGTGGACGGGACTTCCTGCCTGCCCATCACTTCCCGGCTGTCAGTCATGTGACCCATGACCACGCCCCCAGTTCTTCAAAGTCAAGAGCTTCTGTGAGACAACTGTAAATTCAGGCCTGGACATTTGCACAAACTTCTAAGCACACATATTTTTCCTCCCACCTGAAAGTTTTATGACTACATCTGCCTACTTGATACTTGGGTAAACATTAAGATCTCAATTTTTCTTTAAATTTTGTATTATAAATACCCTAACTTAAATCAACATAATGCTACTTTTTAGAAGAAAAATATTTTTCTTTTGATACTTAAAAAACCCTTTTCTCCTGAGCTTTTAGTGTGTGCCACGAGCTCTCCACCTCAGGTGACATGACAGAGTCAGCTGAAGCTCTGTTGGTGTCACGCTCAGCTCGCGGCTTCTTGAAAGCATTTCATAAACACTTCTGCCCCTTACGATGCCCCCTTAAGCAAGTATCCTTTCCTCCCAAAGGGGATTCACTCATTTTTTACGTGAGTGGAACCACAGCGAAGTAAAGACAGCTGCGGGCAGGATTTCAGACTGTCGCTACAGCTTGCACAGAACATTTTATTAGGCCTATATTAATTCGATACACTCTTATTTTCAAATTCTGTGGCTCTAAGTACTGAGAAAGGGACTCCTTTAAATATCACACAACGACCTTTTAAGGATGGCAGCAGGTGCTTCGCAAGTGCAGCCAGGCTTGAGAGACACTGATCTCTCAGCCCCTGGGAAGGATTGCTGGCATATGACAGCGAGTGATCCCTGGGCTCACCAAGGCAGCACAGAGCTGGGGAAGGAAGGTTTGAAAGGAACTGCCTCCACTCCTCCTCACAAGTAGCGAGAAGTACTTGCGTCTCTCAGACTGACTCAGTTTCTAAATCTATAGAATGAGACAGGGATGGCTCCTCACAGGGGCTTGTGAAGAGGCTCAGTGTGGTACATGGATCTAAAGTGGGGTGGAGAAGGCTGTGGGATAGAAGCATCTTTAGAGCCAGATACAAGGCTGCAGCCCCTGCAAAGGCTTTCCCCTTCCTTCTGGTGCCAAGTGGACTGACACTGGGCACAGGACTCCCCTCCCGCTAGGCCTCTTCTTCCAGAGCTGTCTGCCTAGTCAGAGCTGGCAGAGTTCCTTCCACCTCCCCTGCCCAGCACTTTTGGCTATTTTACTGCTTGTTAGCACTTCCTTCAGAAAGTAGCTTCAAAAGTAATACCCAGCCATCTTCTTCATCAGTAGCAGCTCTTATTTTAAAAAGCCTCGATGGATGAGGACGTTAATACGGCTGGCTGCGTCTGGAGCCTCCAGCTCTATGCTGTCCAGCGGCCTTCCAGCAAGCACTGACAGCAGTCGCCAGAACAGCCACTGGGTCATGGAGCACTTTCTATCCATGGGTCTCCTTGGACCTCCTCACAAGGCCCTGAGGTCTCTAAGATTCCTTTCTCATTTTATAGATCTAGAAACTGAGACCAAGAGAAGCTCGTGAGTTTGGCCCAATGTGCATGTGACCCAGAACAGAAGTCTGGGTTCAGGCGTCTTGCTTCACCCCTCTGCTTCGCTGCCATTTTCAGCCTCAAGTGACTCCCACCTAGTGATGGATGGACGGCATTGTGGAGCGGAAAAGAAGGAAGCATGTCTCAGGCTCGCTAAGGATCAGTACCAGGCTCAAGCCGCTTTGGGGTGGGGGGCAGAGATGTGCATGTACTGGGGGAAGGTTCTGGCAGGTGGAGACTGGAGGAGATCCTGGATGAGATGGAAAAGCCTGGGCAGACAGGAAAGGAAGTCAGGAAGGAAGCTATGAGAAAGAGAAACGAGGGTAGAGCGGGGCCAGCCATGGGCAGCCTCGGAGTGCCGGTGCCAGGCTGGTAATCCTGGTAGGAGGTAACAAGGGACCCGGGAGAAACACTGGAAACTGTACGTCCCAGATAACTGATGTATCCACCCTGGGGTTTATAATCTTCTAGATGTGCTCACATCCTTGGAATTCTTAATAGTTTCAAACCTGTCAGTAGTTCTTTTAAAATGCTTGTGTGTGTGTGTGTGTGTGTGTGTGTGTGTGTGTGCATGTGCGCTTGTCAAGCACAACTTGCAGGAGTTAGTCCTCTTATTCTGCCAGGTGGGGCCTAGGGGATCAGACTCAGGTTGTCACACTTGGTTGGCTTAAGCGCCTTCACTATCGAGCTGGCCCTCAGTAATAACTTTTAAACAACATCTTCCAAGCTTCATAAATTCAGTGTTGTGACATAGCGCTTTCAGGAATTATAACAGAGGTCCAGTGTCTTCTAGATAGTAATGCAATTTCTTCCAGTTAGATTTTCCTCTCCAGGTTTCCACACAAGGTGTGCTCGTGTCTTATAAGTTCCTAAAACTAACTGGCTATTCAAAGGCTGGGCATGATGACCACGTGCTTGTAATCCAAGCCCTGGGGAAGCTGAGGCAGGCAAGAGGAATGTGAATTCAAGACTATTGTAGGCTATGGAGCAAAACATTATTTCAAAATAAATATTATTGGTAGCAATAGTAATAACAATGATAATATTCTATTTGCCTTTCTCCCTTTCCTACCCTAGGACAGATCTGGCAGGAAACATGTTTACAAACCTCTCAATTTCCTTGGCTCAAACTTTAGAGCCAGACAAGCGCTTTCTTTCAACTCGTCTTTGAGGTTCCTTCCATCTGTGAACCTTGTAAACGGTGCTTAGATTTATGGGTGCTTGCCTTCTTCTTGGGGGTCTTCCACCTCCTTCTTGATGGATGATGGTCATCAGGTAGCTCATTTGCATATCACTCAGCAAACCCGGGTCATATGAGCTGGCCTGTGGAGGAATGGGAGGATGCAGATGGTGAAGCTCAGATCTCAGCTCTTGGGAATTTGGTTTGAGAACAGAGAGGAAAGCAGCCATCGACGTGAGCTGAAGCCAGAAGAAGGTGATGATGGAGAAAGTGGCGGGAAGGGCCGTGATGGGTCACCTGGAAGCCACAGCCATAGATGACTATGGGACAGCAGAAGCCCTGAGGTACAGCCAGAGGAGTGCAAGTGTTAACCTGACACAAGCTGGAGTCAGCTGGGAAGAAGAATCATCATCTGGGAAATCACCTCTATCAGACTGGCCTATAGGTGAGTCTATGGGAACATTTTTTTTTGATGTATGATTAATGTATGAAGATCCAGCACACTGTGGCAGTACCGTGCATGGGAAGGTGATGTTGAGTTGTCTAAGAAAGGGGCAAGCTGGCTGGGCAGTGGTGGCGCACGCCTTTAATCCCAGCACTTGGGAGGCAGAGGTAGGCAAATTTCTGAGTTTGAGGCCAGCCTGGTCTACAGAGTGAGTTTCAGGACAGCCAGGGCTACACAGAGAAACCCTGTCTTGAAAAAGCCAAAAAAAAAAAAAAAAAAAAAAAA